>NC_053391.1:938262-1085686 GCF_905171765.1 Bufo bufo
AGACTACAGTCACAAGTCCATGTGAGGTCCAGAAGAAGCTTTGGGCAACTTTCACACAGCCATATTTTCTGACGGATCCAGTTTTGTTCTTCTTGGTTTTTCTCCACCACGAAGCTTAGTGGCTTTTCCATCTGTCTCCGGCTTTTGTCATTTATACAGATGCTACACGACCTGGGAATATGGTGGTGTGACCAAATCTAATGGAAGTGTCTCTGGGGCACTGAAGAGGGTCTGCCACGTGAGCTGCCACTCTTTATACCCGCACCCTCGCCCTCCGTTATGCTTGTCTAGTAGATGGAGGTCCGTTCCGGGGCAGCACTTGAGTCTTCCTATGGACATTGATTCCTACCTCCTCCACACCGTGCATCTTCAGAAGGTTCTGCTCCCTGTTTGTTGTCGAATGGATCTGAATAATGGACCTGACATCTCATGGGCAGTGGGGCAATGACATCATGCATGTGGGAGGAGCTTATGTGGTGACACATTAGAAAGTTCCATGGAAGGGGATTATAGAGGAGGCATTCAGTGCACAGTGATTTATTGTGTCTTCAGTGATATTCATCTGGTAGTATTCTGCGAAGACTATGCTGAGTGGTAGTGCCTCTGCGGTGGGGTCTGGAGCCTCCAGTGTTCTACACCGATCCCATGCATCGTCGCTCCAGATTCAGTAGTGACTGAAGTGTTGTGGTGATGATCTCATCATCTAATTATCTCGGACACTGAAGTCTTCGGATGAAGCATGTTCATACCGAATAGATGATACCCCAGTGAGCTGGGGGTTCAACTGAAAGAATCCTTCCACCAGCACTGGCACAGAGAAGGCCATGCGGTGTTGACCTCTATACATGCCACTGTCCGCTCAACCAGATGTCCGCTGGCGTTTCATCGGGGCTGAAGCAGGACAGCTTCCTCCTCCTCAGGCTTTGTACTTTAGGCACACATTCATATTTTTGAGAAATAGGCATGAACCGTCCTGTGATTGGCTGCGGCAGCCATGTGTAGAGGGGAGCACAGTGTTGGCGGGGGTGGCAGTACCTGTGGAGGTAGTACTACTTACCTTGTGTCTCTTAACTCCTGTTTCCTCTCCTTGTGCCCCAGGTGTTTTTGCTTTTCTATCACTTGTCTGCTTTTTCAGATTCTCCCCCGGAACCTGCACCCCAGGAGCCGTTTGATAACACCAAGTACCAGAACCTGCAGCATTTCAACTATACAGCCTTCACCTTTGTAGATGTGGACGTGGAGCTGGCGAAGTATCGACTGCCGCAACCATCGTCAGGACGTCAATCGCCTCGTCACTGAGGCCTGATTCTGTGCAATAAAACCTGTATATATATATATATGGGGGTGACTCCAGCGTCTCATTTCTGTATTTTTGGACCACAGCACTAAGGATAGTTTGAGGGTCAGCACCTTCCCATCTAATGAACCCTAAACATGTCCCACCCTGCAGAGCAGGAGAATCTGTCCCAGACCCTCTGCCCCTGATGGGACCAGGATTCAAAGAGTATGAAAAGGGACAGGAAACTCAAGGGACTCAATCGTCCTCCCTCCCCCACCTAAACAGTGGTCTTTGTGTAGAGGTCAAGTAGGGTCCAGGAGCTCTCCAGCCATCATCTAGCGGTGGAGCAGGGCACATAGGCAGCTCACACAACAGAGTAAACTTCTCATTCACTGGCACTCGGCGTTCTCCACCTGATTTAATATGTTTTGGCTTATCCCTGATTCTGGCTACTAATCACTATTGTTCTAGATCTGCGGGATCAGGGGGTAGCGTTCTTTCGATACCAAAATTTTTATTCAGTTTCGATACCATAAAAAAGTATTGCGATATTCGATACCACACCAAAAAAAGCTGCGTGCATTCCGCATTTTATGGAACGTCCGGCCCATAATAGAACAGTCTGATCCTATTTTGTTGGGGGACAAGGTGACTAAAAGGTTTACTGCTTAGGACATTTTTTTATATTTTAATAGTTTGGACTTTTCGGACATGGCGATATGTAATATGTTTATTTATTGTTTATATATTTTATATGTAAAATTGGGGAAGGGGGTGATTTATACTTAACCCCTTAAGGACCCATGACGTAGCTGTACGTCATGGGTCCGATCCCTAAACATGGCGCGTGCAGCGGGCGCCTTAGCCGCTGGGTTTCTGCAATTTTAAATAGCAGAGACCCGCGGCACATGTATGTGATCAGCCATAAGGCTGATCACATAAATCTTACCTTTCAGATGCCGTGGTCAAATGTGACCACGGCATCTGCGCAGACCAGAACCGGAAGTCGCGCGCTTCCGGTCCGGTAACAGTGTTGCCCAGCTAAGATTGGGGGACCTGTTACCTCAAACTAAATGACCGAAGCCCCAAGCCGGCGTCAGAGTCAATTAGATGTATACACTTACCTAAAGAATTATTAGTGCCCCCATACTAATACGGTGTTGGACCCCCTTTCGCCTTCAGAACTGCCTTAATTCTACGTGGCATTGATTCCACAAGGTGCTGATAGCATTCTTTAGAAATGTTGGCCCATATTGATAGGATAGCATCTTGCAGTTGATGGAGATTTGAGGGATGCACATCCAGGGCACGAAGCTCCCGTTCCACCACATCCCAAAGATGCTCTATTGGGTTGAGATCTGGTGACTGTGGGGCCATTTTAGTGCAGTGAACTCATTGTCATGTTCAAGAAACCAATGTGAAATGATTGGAGCTTTGTGACATGGTGCATTATCCTGCTGGAAGTAGCCATCAGAGGATGGATACATGTTCTCATTCTGTTTACCCCAAATTCGGACTCTACCATTTGAATGTCTCAGCCGAAATCGAGACTCATCAGACCAGTCAACATTTTTCCAGTCTTCAACAGTCCAGGTTTGGTGAGCTCGTGCAGATTGTAGCCTCTTTTTCCTATTTGTAGTGGAGATGAGTGGTACCCGGTGGGGTCTTCTGCTGTTGTAGCCCATCCGCCTCAAGGTTGTGCGTGTTGTGGCTTCACAAATGCTTTGCTGCAGACCTCGGTTGTAACGAGTGGTTATTTCAGCCAACGTTGCTCTTCTATCAGCTTGAATCAGTCGGCCCATTCTCCTCTGACCTCTAGCATCCACAAGGCATTTTCGCCCACAGGACGGCCGCATACTGGATGTTTTTCCCTTTTCACACCATTCTTTGTAAACCCTAGAAATGGTTGTGCGGGAAAATCCCAGTAACTGAGCAGATTGTGAAATACTCAGACCGGCCCGTCTGGCACCAACAACCATGCCACGCTCAAAATGGCTTAAATCCCCTTTCTTTCCCATTCTGACATTCAGTTTGGAGTTCAGGAGATTGTCTTGACCAGGAGCACCCCCCTAAATGCATCGAAGCAACTGCCATGTGATTGGTTGACTAGATAATTGCATTAATGAGAAATAGAACAGGTGTTCCTAATAATTCTTTAGGTGAGTGTGTATGAATGCAGGCCACTAGGGGGCAGCCTTGTATTGATGTAGTACAACTGAAGTCTTCAATGATGGCTATTTAGCCATCACTGAATGCTATGGGCAATCGAATGATTGACAGTTATTGTCACCCAGGGTGACTTAAAAAAAAGTAAAAAAAATTGTTTTTACAAATAAAAAAAAAAAAGTTCAAATCACCCCCCTTTCCTTAAAATAAAAATACTTAACCAATAAAAAAATTAAACATCATGGGCATCGCCACGTGCAAAAATGCCCATACGATTAAAATATAACAATATTATTGGCATACGGCAAATGGCGTAGCGGGGAAAAAAATAAAAACAGGCAATTTGCAATATTTTGTCCCTTCAACTACCCAATAATGTTTTAATAAAAAGTGATCAAAAAGTCGCACACACTTAAAATTGGTATCACCCTCACACAGCGCCGTACACATGGCTACAAAAAAGTTATAGGGGTCAGAATATAGTTATGGAAAAAAGTTTTCAGTATTAAAACGCAGGAAGAATTATTCAAGTGTGGTATCGTTGGAACCGTACTGACCTGGAGACTAAAGACAACAGGTCAATTTTACTGTATAGTGTACAGTGTAAAAATAAATAAAAACCTTTATCAGAATTGCGTTTTTTTCCCAATTCTACCCCATTTGGAATTTTTTCCCCTGGCTGCAATGGTAACCGATCGGAGCCCCGCGATTACACTGCTGGGGCTCTGATCAGAAGCTGCCACGGCACCACCAATGAATGAAGAGGAGGGGACCCTGTGGCCACTGCCACCAATGATTTTAATACTAGGGGGGTTGAGGGGAGGGGCGCACTGCACCACCAATGATTTTAATACTGGGTGGGAGGGCGCACTGCGCCACCAATGATAGTTAACATTTAATACAGGAGGCGGGTGCAGCCTTCTGTATTTGTATTAAACGTTTACTTTCATTGGTGGCGCAGTGCGCCCGCCCCTCTCCTCTCATTGGGACAGGGTGAGAGTGCTTTCTTCTCTCCTGTGCTGCTGAGGAGAACACGGAGCTCGCTGAGAGCAGCGCGCTCCATGTTCTCTGATACTAGACTGCGCAATAGTGAAGCCTAGTATCGAAAAAAGGCAAATCCCGGTATCGAGGTCGATACCTGACAAAAGTATCAATTTGATACCCGAAACAACCCTAGTATGGGCTGCAATGTGTTTTTTATTGTACCTGCTCCTTTCTTGGTAGGGAGACAAGGCCTTGGAGATTGTGCTATTTGCTTCAAGGACCAGACGTGACCCCCTAAAGTTCTCATCAGTTGTTAAAGTGCGCCATTGATTATACACAGTTTCGTAGGGGATCCTGTCAGCTCTCATATGCTGCCGTCACTGAGGACAGCTCGATGTAGGGACAGAGCCGCCACTTTCAGTGCTCTGCTGGGACAACATTCAGGACTGTGCACAGGTAAGAAAACTGCTGCTCATCCTCCAGAGGCAGACTATCTGCTGGAGCTCGCGCTGCAGGCTTAGGTCAGTCCTGTGCTTAATGTCACAGCAGACAGACTGCTTAAAGGCTGTGTACACCTCTTGGAAAGAAATCACAGTAGTATTATAGGGTTTCGAAAAGTATTAATATAATGTATCACAGAGAGAAATGACTTTTCATCTAAAACATAACTTTTAATATCATTGGTTAAAATATTACCCCATTAGATATAATATTAGGCTAAGTCAAATAGATAGACAAGGCCTTACTTTGGACGTATCCAGGATAGTACAGTCTGATATATAAAAAATGACGGCAACTTGCAGTTAGATGACTGTGGACCTGGCCAGACGGTGAACGAGAGGTGAAGTCTGGGCCAGGGATAGATGAGGAGGGGGAACAAAATCCCTAATACATCCCTCAGTGTACCCCTGCCTACAGGCGGAGCCCCCGCCCGAAAGGAGCGACCCCACCTCTCGGTGGCTAAGCCCTCGCTGTCTCCTAGTATTACCCTGCCTGTAAGGATTGAGGATGTTCGTCCCTTCTTAGCAGCTTGTCCCGACGCGTTTCCCCAGTACTCGTAACAACTGGTTCATCGGGACTGAGGATAGAGGGTCCGATCTTTACAAACTTCAATTCTAATAGTTGTTGATTAGAAAATAATAAATTGTTGCAGGTTTCATTAATGGTAATTGCCCATCTGATATTGTGGGGCAAACAATTCTGGTAATTATATAGCAGACCTCCTGGTGTAATAAGGTGCACTGGTATTGCTGAATAGGCGATTTAAATACCTGTTTTTGGCGCCTAGAAAACTGCCCCACCTCCTGGATAACCCTATGACTGCCTTAGTAATGAAGAAAGCGCCACTTCCGGTATTTGGAACGCACGCGGCGCCAGGTGGAACGCACATGTGATTCCAAAACTGGAAGTGAGCGGGCGTCATTCTCCTCGTCACTTCCTATGGAACGCTTGCAGGAGGAGATCAAGGAGGTAGATAGCGATGCTGCCCACATGGTCAAAAGGGGGAGCGGATGAATAATACATATATAAGTTCTAGAACCATGATTGTTTGCATCTTTATGAACAAAACGTCCCACATACTTGTAGATGGGGTGTAAAGAGGGACTGGATAAATAAACTGTAATGACATAAATGAATGCCCCCCATTGTGGTATATATCAAAATGAACCAATTTCGGTCCGATATAAAGCAAGTTATTCTTAAATCACATATTTGAAAAGGTCCCCATAGAGTACGGTTATTATATGAAGAAGAGGGAGACTAAATAAAACAATTGAAGGAAATCAGTTCATTTCGTCCCGTAGGAAACACTGTTTGGAGGCGGTATATCCACTGGGCTTCTTTGCGGAGAATCCTATTATCCCAGTCGCCACCCCTTGGTGACTGCCGTATGACCTCGATGACCTGGAATTTGAGTGTACTCACATCGCCTTCATGTACCTCAAGTACATGACGTGCGATCGGTTTGTCTCTGCGATTCCTAACATCACCCAGGTGTTCCCCAACCCATCTCCTAAATTCGCGTTTAGTTTTTCCAACATAATTTAGGGGACAGCTGCAAGTACACAGATAGATGACCCCTTGGGTACGGCAGTTAGCAAAACCCCGTATAGTGTATGTTATCCCTGTGCTGACACTAGTAAAAACCTTCGATTTTAAAATAAAGGGGCAACAAACACAGTCTCCACCACATTTGTAGGTTCCCATTGTTTTGGGATTGAGCCATGTGGTGGTTCCTACTGGTTTCTGGTAGTGACTGTGTACCAGTCTGTCCTTCAAGGATCGTCCACGTCTATATGTAATCGCAGGTCTGGGGGGGAGCACATCTTTTATATCTAGATCAGTAAGGAGAACATCCCAATATCTACTTAGGATACCCCTAACTTTCTGATTTTGATGATCAAAAGTGCCGATAAATCTGATGGTATTATCCCCTTTTTTAGCACTTTGGGTCTTGCTAACTAACAAGGCTTGGCGTTCGATTTTGCTAGAATGTTGAAACGCATCCCTCAGAACTTGATCGGGATATCCCCGTTGTTGGAATCTCTTACACATATCGGCTGCCTGGTGATGGAAAGATTCATATGAGGAACAGTTTCTTCTGACTCTAAGATATTGTCCCTTTGGGATACCGCGTCTCAGGGTGATAGCTGTTCCACCGTAACAAGCTATAGGTAGCCGTTGGTTTTCTGTAAGTTTCGGTATGCAGCTCACCCTGACGCTTAGTGATGCGTATATCCAAAAAGGCAATACTGTCTCTGTTTCTTTCATATGTGAATCCGAGACCTATATTGTTGATATTAAGGTGAGTAACAAATTCAGAGAAGGAGTCACTGGTGCCATCCTATATGATAAACACGTCGTCAATGTATCTCCCCCAGAATAAAATATTCGGGGCCCATTGACGACATGGCTCATTGAACACAATGGTGTCCTCCCACCAGCCCAGGAATAGATTGGCATAACTGGGCGCACAGGGGCTACCCATTGCCGTACCCCTGAGCTGGTGGAGGAAACATGTCCCAAATATAAAGGAGTTGTGCGTCAATATAAATTCAAGTGACTGGATAACAAAATCAGAATGAGACTTGTATTGAGTCCCTCTTGTACTGAGGAAATATTCTACAGCTGTAATGCTGGTATACAAAGCCTCTACATCAATAGACGCCGACAGAACATTATCATCTACTTGGATATTGTCCATCTTAAGTAGTAGATCCGTCGTGTCTCTAATGTAAGAGAACAAGGCTGACACAAAGGGACGCAGGATGTTATCAACATATGTGCTATGGGTGACTGATCCTACCCCGGATACAATGGGACCGCCTATAAGGGGGGGTACCCCTTATGGATTTTGGGAAGTGAGTAGAAGGTGGGAATCTGTGGGTGTGATGGCACCAAGAATTTCATCTCATCCTTAGAAATCAAACCCTTTTCAAGGGCTTGTATAAGGATAGACTCTAGGTGGTCAGAGAACCCAGCTGTCGGATTTGATGGAAGAATGGAGTAGCATGTCCTGTCATCCAATAATTTCAGACACATATTGTGATATGTGGGATGATCCATTATCACAATATTGCCACCTTTATCAGATGGTTTGCATACAATATTTTTGCAGGGTAATACTAGGAGACAGCGAGGGCTTAGCCACCGAGAGGTGGGGTCGCTCCTTTCGGGCGGGTGCTCCGCCTGTAGGCAGGGGTACATTGAGGGATGTATTAGGGATTTTGTTCCCCCTCCTCATCTATCCCCGGCCCAGACTTCACCTCTCGTTCACCGTCTGGCCAGGTCCACAGTCATCTAACCGTAAGTTGCCGTCATTTTTTATATATCGGACTGTACTATCCTGGATACGTCCAAAGTAAGGCCTTGTCTATCTATTTGACTTAGCCTAATATTATATCTAGATGGGGTAATATTTTAACCAATGATAGTAAAAGTTATGTTTTAGATGAAAAGTCATTTCTCTCTACACCTTTGAAGTCAATTTTTTTATTGATTGCATTTAACTTATTTTTGGCTAAAAATGATATTTTCAATTGGCCTTTATTAAAAAATATTGCTGTTCAGTCTCAAAGGGTTAATTGTTTTTCTAACTGTGTGACTGGTGCTTTCACTTTCACTTTGTGAAGGTCATCTAATTACTCTTATCTCAGTAAGATAAAGATTGAGCTTTAATGAGTTTATGATGTGAGAGCGTAGAGATAAGGAGTCTGTCTGCTCCTCAGATGACGGAAAGGACAAAAAATCCACAGGCAGCTAGTAGAGCATCTCAGCTCTGTACAGAAAAAAGGATTCCATATTGTTAATAAAGACCAAATGAAAAAATGATGTTTTAGCTCAAAATAAGTGTAATGCACTAATTAAAAAAAACTTGCCCCCAAAGGTGTGCACAGCCTTTAAATCAGTGGGCCTGCCCTTACTGTCAGCAGGATATGGCAGCTGACTGGTTCCTGTCAAGTAGGAAAGTAGCCTGTTAAGTGGAGAAAGAGGCATTTTTCTCTAATGTGATATATTACAATTTTTCTTTTATTCTCACCTGTACTATTGATTTCTGGAAAGTTGATTATAATTTGGTAGAAAACCCAAACCTCCCTTTTTGCATTATCACCTGCTGCTCCTGTTAAAATAACAATTAGGCCCAAGTTAAAAAAAAAAAAATGGGCATGTTCACTTTTCTCAGATTTTGAATCAGAACTGTAGAAATGGTGTGAATATTGAGATCAATCTGTGGCCGGAGCTTGGCCACGCAAAGATATGGCCGCTTAACTTGTCTTGATAACGGCCAACAGTGGTCACATAGAGTGCAAAAACCTTCATCAAATAGTGAATTACATACTTACTGTCACCCCGATCCCTGCAATGACACGGAAGAAACAAAACGGCCACGGTCCGCAGCGTATCGCAAACTTCCCCACAGCAACTGCCGGCTCACAAGATGGCGCTGGTCCCTCCTCTTCTAGAACACGGCTCTGTCATTGATAAAATGCCAATGCTCACACCAAAGAAATCATGCTGAAAAACATTATAATGTGAATTTAAACCCTTAAAACACCTCCCAAAAGTAAAAGAATAGAAGGGTACTAGTTTTTTCCGCCTCCATCACCCCCCTCTATTAAAGGACCGGCCACCAAACGACATACTGTAACGCAGGATTTAACTACAAATCAATATACACAATATCTGCACTAAATAATGCAAAATATAGACACAGATATTGAAAATCTGTGCTCTCGCACATAGCAAATAAAATGGGAGAAATTACAACATAACATCTCATGGACACTTACCATAATACAACTAACGAGATAAAATGGCTCAAAGAGAAAGTGACGGATCTGGAAGACAGATCTCATAGGAACAACGTAAAAATAAGAGGAATCCCAGAAAAAAAACACGCAGCCTAATTTACCGAACTGCCTACACCAACTTAAAATCACTGCTCTACACAGGACGCGCCGTCTCTACAATAGACCCTGCACACCGAATGCTAAAATCCAAATCTGCTCCTACGAACTCGCCAAGAGACCAGAAATAGAAGAACCCTGCCAAAGCATCCACTTTTTTTCCAGATCTCTAGCAACCACTCTCCAAAGCCAGAAGAAATATATTATTAAATAAAATATTAAATATAAATGTGGTTTTCCTAAAAAAGATCATCAGAAATATACCACATTTACTATCCAAAATCCTAAAGAAGTAAAAAAAACAAATTCACGGATGGAACCTGACGCAACCGCCTGCCCAGACATTCCCAACCAATGAAAAATTACAGAAGAACGGAAAACTGTCGGAAAAAGAAGAAACCACTCCTAAATCTGTTGGTTATGATTTAACAATTGAAACACTCGAACTTAAAGGCTATGGATACCTTTGGGGGCCATTATTTTTAATGATTGCATTGTACTCATTTTGATCTAAAAATCTTTTTTTTTTTATTTGCTCTTTGTTAACAATATGGAGCCCTTTTCTCTGTACAGAGCTGAGATGCTCTAGGAGCAGGATCTGAATTCTCTCTCTCTTCCATCAGGCAGGGAGCTGACGCCCCTTATCTCTGCTCTGTCAGGCAGGGAGCAGACGGCTCCTTATCTCTCCTCTCTGACCTTGTAAACACTCATTATCGCTCAGTCCTTATCTTACTGATAAGAATGTGGCTTAAATAAGTGTTTATGACCTAATAGTAAATTATAAATAAGGCTTATTAGATCAGCGGTCCCCAAACGCCGCGGCCCAGGACCAGGCCCTGGAAGATTGTTTGTCGGGCCGCGGCAATCAGGGCTGTCTTTAACGCGTACTAATGAAGTACCGGAGGACCAGTAAGCGGTGAAGGATCTGTAATCACCGCTTCCTGGTCCTCGGCTTGGCTGTCGGCTGCGCAGGGCTGCTCACAGCGTGAGGGCGCATTGTGACCTCACACTGTGCGCCGCGCCCGCGATACACAGCCGACAGCAGGATGAAGAGGATCGCGATGGTGAGAAGTGGTGGCGTCCAGGAGCAGGAGAGGTGGTTTTTATTTTATTTGCGTTTATTATTATTATTATTTATTATTAAAGCGCCATTCCTTCCATAGCGCTGTACATATGATGAGCGGTGCACATACATAATACAGACAATTGCACTAATCATAAACAAGACGAGTTACAGACTGGTACAGAAGGAGAGAGGGCCCTGCCCGCGAGGCTTACAATCTGCATGGTATGGGAGAAGGACACAGTAGGTGCGGGTTAAATTGGTCATGGTGGTATAGAGGCAGCAGGGTCACTGGTTGTAGGCTTGTCTGAAGAGGTGGGTTTTCAGGTTTCTTTTGAAGGATTCCACTGTAGGTGAGAGTCTGATATGTTGGGGTAGCGAGTTCCAGAGTATGGGGGATGCGCGGGAGAAATCCTGGAGGAGATTGTGGGAAGAGGCGATAAGAGGAGAGGAGAGAAGGAGGTCTTGTGGGGATCGGAGAGTGCGTGTGGGGATGTATCGGGAAAGTAGCTCAGAGATGTAGGGAGGGGACAGGTTGTGGACGGCCTTGTATGTAGTTGTTAGTACTTTGAAGTGAATTCGCTGGGCAATGGGGAGCCAGTGAAGGGATTGGCAGAGGGGAGAGGCAGAGGAGTAGTAGGGTGAGAGGTGGATTAGTCGGGCAGCAGAGTTGAGGATAGATTGGAGGGGTGCGAGAGTGCTAGATGGAAGGCCACAGAGGAGAATGTTGCCGTAGTCTAGGCGGGAGATAATGATGGCATGTACAAGCATTTTCGCGGATTCAAAGTTAAGGAAAGCACGGATGTGGGAGATGTTTTTGAGTTGGAGGCAACAGGTGGTGGAAAGGGCTTGGATGTGCGGTCGGAAGAAAAGGGCAGAATCCAAGGTCACTCCAAGGCAGTGGGCTTTGTTGACTGGGGAGAGTGTGCAGCCATTGATCATGATAGATTGGTCTGTTGGGGGGGTTGAACAAGATGGGGGAAAGATTATGAATTCTGTCTTATCCATGTTAAGTTTTAGAAAGTGAGAGGCGAAGAAGGATGATATAGAAGATAGACATTGTGGAATTCTTGATAGTAAGGTGGTGATGTCTGGACCAGAGAGGTAGATTTGTGTGTCGTCAGCGTAGGAGTGATACTGAAAGCCATGGGACTCTATGAGCTGTCCCAGGCCAAAAGTGTAGATAGAGAAGAGCAGGGGTCCTAGGACAGAGCCTTGTGGGACACCAACAGAGAGGGAATGAGACGAGGAGGTGGTGCGGGAGTGGGAGACGCTAAACGTCCGGTCTGTGAGGTATGATGTGATCCAGAAGAGGGCCAGGTCAGTGATGCCAAGAGATGAGAGAGTTTGCAACAAAAGGGAGTAGTCAACAGTGTCAAAGACAAAGGACAGGTCAAGGAGAAGGAGGACAGAGTATTGTTTCTTGGTTTTGGCTGTCAGTATGTCATTGGTGACTTTGGTAAAGGGCAGTCTCGGTCGAGTGATGGGGTCGGAAGCCAGACTGTAGGCGGTCAAAGAGGGAGCAGGAGGAGAGGTGGGAGGAATGGACATGTTGTTCAAGTAGCTTTGAGGCATACGGAAGAAGTGATATGGGGCGATAACTGGACAAGGAAGATGGGTCAAGTGAAGGCTTTTTGAGGATGGGTGTAATGGTAGCATGTTTAAAAGCAGAGGGGAAGACACCAGAGGTTAGTGATAGGTTGAAGAGATGAGTTAGGGCTGGGATAAACACTGGGGTGAGGTTAGGGATGAGGTGGGATGGGATTGGGTCAAGTGCACAGGTGGTCAGATGAGATTTAGAGAGTAGAGTGGAGAGTTTTTCTTCTGTAATGGTGGAGAAGCGGGTTTTGGGAGAAGAGGACTCAGCAGTTGTGTAGAGGGTCTGTGGGGACTGTGCAGTAAAGCTTTCTCTGATGTTGACTATCTTTTGTTTGAAGTATGTGGCAAAGTCCTCAGCTGAGAAGAGAGGAGAGGGTGGGGGCGCTGGGGGACGGAGAAGGGAGTTAAAAGTGCTAAAAAGTTGTTTAGGGCTGTGAGCAAGGGAAGATATAAGAGATGAGAAGTCGCCTGTTTTGCATCAGCGAGTGAGGATTTGAATACAAGGAGGGATTGCTTGAATGCGGTGAAATGATCTTTAGAATGGTATTTCTTCCATCGCCGCTCAGCAGCCCTGGACGCTTGTCTGAGTTTTTTGGTCAGGTTGGTGTGCCAGGGTTGTCTGTTGATTTTTCGGGTTTTGTTGTGTGTGAGGCGGGCAACAGTGTCCAGAGCTGTACTTATTGTGGTGTTATATAGGGTGGTGGCAGCATCTGGGTCTTGGAGGGAACAGATGGTAGTGGGAGAAGAGAGTCAGAAAGCAAGCGAAAGTCGAGATGTTTGAGGTTCCTGCGGGGGTGTGCTAGTGTGTGGACCGGGGGAGCAGCAGAAGAGACCAATGAAGAGAAGGTGAGTAGGTTGTGGTCGGATAGGGGGAGAGGCGAATTAGAAAGGTTAGATAGGGAGCACAGGCGGGTAAAGATCAGATCCAGAGTGTGACTATCTCTGTGGGTGGGAGCTGAAGACCACTGTGATAGGCCGAAGGAGGGAGTCAGTCATGTTTCTGTGAGAGTCAGTCAAGGTTTTCAGAGATGAAAAGATCGTGAATGTACAACAGTTTGTTAAAGACGGAGCGAGCATTCCATAATGCTCCTGCAAGAGGAACCAAAGGAGCAGGGGTCAGAGGAATGGTAACTAGGTTTAAGGGGTTGCAGAAATTTGTAGAAGGAGATTTGTAGTGGGACATGGAGGTGATAGTGGGGATTTGCTGAGAGGGGCCTGGATTTTGAGAGATATCACCAGCAGTGAGGAGAAGCAGAGAAAGTGTTAATAGATGAGAATAAGAGAGGGCATGAGGCGTGTGTGTTTGGGAAGGAAGTGTTTTATGTTGGCAAACAGGTTTGTGAAAGCGGTCAGATGATAAGGTAAGATGTAGGGAGAGATGAATAGTTCCTTGCTGGGTGAATGGATGTGGGGGTATTTCAGGAGGTTGTGGAAAAGTAGGAAGAGTAAGAGTAAAAATGTAAACATTGTTAGCATTGACTATGTCTGTAATTACCTGTGGTCCCCTTCTGGTATAATTCAGTCTGTGCACTTAAGAGTTGCACTTGAGAGATGTTGCATTTGGAAAGACCAAGGTCTTCATGAGGGCTGATGGCTGACATGGGGGCTGATTGCTGGCTGACAGGGGGTATGCTTGCTGGCTGACATGGAGGTCTGATGGCTGGCTGACATGGGGGATGATGGCTGGCTGACATGGGGTCTGATTGCTGGCTGACAGGGGGTATGCTTGCTGGCTGACATGGGGGCTGATGGCTGACTGACATGGGGGCTGATGGCGCACTGACATGGGGGGCTGATGGCGCACTGACATGGAGGGCTGATGGCTAGCTGACATGGGGGTCTGATGGCTGGCTGACATGGGGGGCTGATGGCTGACTGACATGGGGGCTGATGGCTGGCTGACATGGGGGCTGATGGCTGGCTGACATGGGGGCTGATGGCTAGCTGACATGGGGGGCTGATGGCTGACATGGGGGGCTGATGGCTGGCTGACATGGGGGGCTGATGGCTGGCTGACATGGGGGGCTGATGGCTGACTGACATGGGGGGCTGATGGCTAGCTGACATGGGGGCTGATGGCTGGCTGACATGGGGGGCTGATGGCTAGCTGACATGGGGGGCTGATGGCTGGCTGACATGGGGGGCTGATGGCTGGCTGACATGGGGGATGATGGCTGGCTGACATGGGGGGCTGATGGCTGGCTGACATGGGGGCTGATGGCTGGCTGACATGGGGGCTGATGGCTGGCTGACATGGGGGCTGATGGCTGGCTGACATGGGGGTCTGATGGATGGCTGAAGGTTGGGGGGTTGATCTGAGGCATTGAGGGTCTGATTAACATTGGGGGTCTGATTGCTGGTCTGACCTGAGGTGTAATGGAAAATATTTTTTTCTTATTGTTCTCCTCTAAAACCTAGGTGCGTCTTATGGGCCGGTGCGTCTTATAGGGTAAAAAATACGGTCCAGTGCAGCAGAGACCATAGTCAGTTTATATAGTCATTATATAGTGTTATATATTTTAATATGCACCTTGTGTTTTGTTATGCGCGTGAATCAGTCAGCACTGACCAGCACCCCTAAGCCCCGCCCCAGAACCCCCCACGCCCACCCGGTCAGGACTGGTGCAAGGACTTTTGCCGCCCCCCTTGACTCAGCCTATTGACTACACCCTTTGACCCGCCCCTTTTTTGTCGGCCACCTATTTAATGATTGTTGCATGCAACATTTTACTTGACCAGCTATTTTAGATATTCTAGATATTCTTGGTGGTCATCTGTGCCATTGTGACCTCAAAACATTACATGACCCCCTACACCACATTACATTATTGACAACTGTAAGTTTTTACCTTGACTGGTGGTGGCTTAGGTGTGTTTATCAGCAGGTCTGCTCCAGTCACTGTTATGGGGGATCTGTGGATGACACTGTTATGGAGGGGGATCTGTGGATGACACATACCGTATATAGCATCTTATGCTATATGTGTCATCCACAGATCCACCCCATGACAGTGTCATCCACAGGTCCTCCATAACAGTGCCATCCACAGATCACCCTCCCTTTAACCGCCTCCGGACCGCCTAACGCAGGATCGCGTTCCGGAGGCGGCAGCCCTGCGCACAGTCACGCATATATGCGTCATCTCGCGGGAGGCGAGATTTCCTGTGAACGCGCGTTCACAGGATCGGAAGGTAAGCAAGTTGATCTCCAGCCTGCCAGCGGCGATCGTTCGCTGGCAGGCTGGAGATGCGATTTTTTTAACCCCTAACAGGTATATTAGACGCTGTTTTGATAACAATATATCCAATAATAATCCACCGGAACTCCGACCGCAGAACGTGACGTACTCGCGCCGTACCAAATCTGCCAAAATAAGGGAAAGTCCTTGCCCAGCACAAATTCTGGCCTCAGTTTCTCGCACTTCAACAGCTCCCACTGCACAGAGCCATAATCAGTTATAAAGGTTTGCGACACCTTAGTTGTTGTCTCTGGCCCTCTTGTCACAAAGTCCAGAATTTCAGGCAGGAGCCGAGACACTTACTGGAGGCAGTCTAGTATAACCCCCAGCGGGATCCCCCCAATCACTATCCCACAGGACTTTTCCCAAGGGCTCCACCATTTTGCAGCCATTTTGACAGGTCAGTTTCTTTCACTGGCTTCTGGCCATTTAAATCCTGCACAGTTTGCATCACAGAAAAAAAAAAAGTCCATATTATCACCAGTAGCACCTGCTCCAACGAACAAACAGGCTCCTGAGTTGTCGTTGTCCCCAGCAACACTTTGCCTTTTACTGGTCAGCACAGAAGCATGCCCGCATCCTCCACCAAATGTAAAGGATCAGCTCTTTTCTGGGGGTCATTCTCTCAGACTTACCACGGACAACCGTGTTGCATGTCCGAACAGTGCATTTATTGGACAGTCTTCAGACACAGCACAAATAAGCACTCACCCGGCTGGGCTGCACTGTCGAATTTACAATCATAAAATTTGGCACACAGGTACATCAGGTGTGCGGGAAGGTTTTACATAGAAACATAACAACCCAGCCATTTATCTTCACTGCTGTAGGAGAGCTTTAAGGAAATCTGTCACCAGGATAATCGCTATTGCAGTAAAGCCGTGGCCTAATAGCACTTAGTATCTTATTTCAAGATGGGCCTTTGTTCCAGCAATAGATGTTTTTATCCTATGAAAATCCAGTTTATTTGGTATGCAAATTAGCCAGTAAGGTGCCCAGAGGGGCGTTACTCTTGCAGGAAGGAGCCCAGACACGCCCCCTACCACAATGTGTCCACCCTCAAAAGATGAACTTAAAACCCCGCCCTCAGGTCCCACTAAGCCACGCCCCTCCCACTCAGCCAACAGGGATTGAAAAAATGAAGTTAAAAATCAACTTCTACGTCCCGCTAAGCCACGCCCCAATCCGGTTAGGCCACACATCCTCCCACTCCGCAGCCGACAGGGATTGAAAAAATGAAGTTAAAAATCAACTTCTGTCAGCTGCAGGGGTGGGAGGGAGGATGACTTTCTCCCTGCAGCTCACACTCAGACAGCACAGTGCTGCTGTCCGAGAGTGAGCTGTTCAAAAGGACATCCCTGTGTCCGTCCAGGCTCTGCGCCGGATGGAGGACAGGGAGTCTGAAAGCCGGACTGTCCGGCCTAAAACTGGACCTCCGGCCACCCTAGGGGCAGGCTGCTGTGGAGGTCACAGTTAAGGGGATGGTCCGCTATGGAGGTCAGTGTTAAGGGGCAGATTGCTGTAAAGGCCACTGTTAAGGGGGCGGGCCCCTGTGGAGGTCACTGTCAAGGAGGTGGTGTGCTGTGAAACTCACTGTTAAAGGGGAAGGCTGCTGTAAAGGTCAAAGTTAAGGGGGTGGGCTGCTGTGGAGGTCCAATTTTAAGGGACAGGGCACTGTGGGGGGGTCAGTGTTAAGGGGTGGAGGTCACTGTTAAGGGGGCGGGGTATTGTGGAGGTCACTGTTATAGGGCGGGCACTGTGGAGGTCACTGTTATAGGGCGGGCACTGTGGAGGTCACTGTTATAGGGCGGGCACTGTGGAGGTCACTGTTATGGGGGAAACTGTTGATATCTTTTAACGACTCACACAAACATTAAATGAAATAGATTAAATCTACCCGAGCGAAGCCGCGTCCCTCAGCTAGTTAATTATGTAACAATGATGTGTCATTTTCGTCCCATTTGGAAGTTTTTTGTGAATCACACTACAGGAAGTGATGTCATGTCTCCCTTCCCGCCTCATTGGTCCATTATGTTTGATACTTTCCTATTTATATGCGAGTCCCATATGTGTGTATGTATACGTTTTTATTTTCTGCTCCTGAAGAAGGGGACATATGTACTTCCCCGAAACGCGTCAAGCTTATTTTTAATAGATTTTTAATTGGATTAAAAAACTTTTCACTACATCTTGTGAAGTCCTTATGATCATCCCTGGGACGTAAGAATCTACTACATCACTGAAGCGATCTGGACGGG
Organism: Bufo bufo; assembly: GCF_905171765.1. Classification (NCBI taxonomy): domain Eukaryota; kingdom Metazoa; phylum Chordata; class Amphibia; order Anura; family Bufonidae; genus Bufo; species Bufo bufo. Next base: position 956,259 of record NC_053391.1, read on the forward strand.
GGAGAGTGTATTGAGTTTATCTTACACCCCCTCCCTGGCGAAGAAACCGACCAAGAAGCCTTTCTACCAATCATTCATCTTAATATCAGATCCATCTACAGCCATACACCTCCAGCTCTGTAGCACCCCCACTACACCCTATAAACTCCGGTCTATTCTTTTTCCTCCACAGTTCACACACGCCTTTGGGTGAATTTAATGTTACGGGTCCAGCCTACTGACCAATTTACCTATGGGTCTATCGTAGACCCTGGCGCTTCTCCTCAATCAGCCCTGCTTTTTTTTCCGAATCTACCTTCCCTTTCCTTACAATTCCAGTTTTTTTCTTTATATTTGACATATGATGGTTTTTGGTGGGAAGTCCCATTTGTGTTTGATTCCGTTGGCATGTAGCGCTCTATTGTCGACAGATCTCTTCCGGTTTGGAGAGTTGTTGCAGATCAGGAGATTTTGACAGGGTTCTTCTTGGAGGTGTATTCTAGTTAGGACGTCTCTTGGCGCATTAGTAGTTGTAGATTTGGAGTCTATTATACCATGTATTTTGGTGTAGGTAATTGAGGAGTTGATGCATTAGGTGGAGTCATTTCTTCAGGGACGCCTCTTATCTCTATATTGTTCCCGCGTCACCGTCTTCCAGATCTGGCATTTTCTCCTTTTTATTTCACTATTCTGCCATTTCACCTTCTACATTCTCAGCATCTGTACGCCGATACCATTCTGTAAATCTGACAGCGTTTCTTTTACTGGTTCCGTCACATATCGCTGGTCTGGAGAGTTTTCTTTTATAGAAGGGGACGCAGGGCTCCAGATGGCGACTAAAATGGTCGCAAATGCGACCTAGAATTGCTAAATGGCGACAAGACTTTGTAGTCTTGTCGCCATTTGCGCCTAGACCCGCCGCTTTCACAAACTGACATGGCACGCGCTGCTGTCAGCGCGTGCCATGTTCTCAACAACACAGGGGAGAAGGAGGCGGTCCCTCCCCCCTGTACTGCTGCTGCCACCAATGGGCTGATAGCAGGGAGGAGGAGGGGAGGGGCTATGGCCACTGCGCCACCAATGAATATCGTTTATGCTTAATACAAATGCAGGCTGCGGGTGCCGGACATATCCCATACCCGGCACCCAGCCTCTATGACTGCGCGCTGCGATCCGCCGCTATTAACCCCTCAGGGGGGAAATAGGTATTAAATAAAAAGTTTTTTAAAAAAAAGTAAAAAAAAACAAACACCAAAATATTAAGTTTAAATCACTCCCTTGCCCAATTTTACATACAAAATATATAAACAATAAAAAAAAAATTACATAATCGCTAGGCCCGAAAAAGTGCGAACTATTAAAATATTTAAAAATATCTCCTATGCGGTGAATGCCATAACAGAAAAAAAAAAAAAAAATGCAATTTGCAATTTTTTATGTCACCTTGTCCCGACAAAAAATAGAATTGGACTGTTCTATTATGGTCCAGACGTTCCATGAAATGTGGAATGCACGCAGCTTTTTTGGGGTTTTATTTTTTTTCACGTGGTATCGAGTATCGCAATACTTTTTTTTTATGGTATCGAAATCCAGTCAAAATTTTGGTATCGTGACAACCCTAGGTAAGACATGTTTTTTTTTTTGTTTTTTTATTAGACCATAATTATATGTATTTTAAATTTGGCGACTAAAAATTTTAATTTGGCTCCTAAATTTTTCAGGTTAGGAGCCAATGGCTCCTTGATATTTTTTTTAGTCTGGAGCCCTGGGACGTCTGAGGTGAAAAGTTAGCATCGTATTGTTTTTTTCCTTTGGGGCTGGATTTTTAGGGCTAATATTTCTGGTATGGTGATTTTGTGCCAATTTATTAGGCGCCAGCATTTTATCATTGTTACAGACCCACTGGTGTCGTCAGTGATTGCAGTCTAGAAGGAGGGACTGGCGCCATCTTGTAGGTCTTCTGCCGCTCTGACGATTTCCATTATGTGGCATATGACGGAGACCGGGGTAGGTAAGTTACCAAAAATGTCAAGAATGAGCGTTTCATTTTCTCATAATAGTACGCTGTGAGCCGTTATGGAAGCGCTAAGCACAGAGCCGGCGGGTTAAGCAGCCATACTTGCTCACGCCCAAGCCTCTCAGAGACTATTCCCGCTTGGACAGCTCAGAAGTCGGTGAAGACTAAGCTCCCTTTTCCTGTTTGTCCTTCAATAAAGCTTTTATCCTGATGTTCGTGTAGCACGCGGTGTGATGTATAACGTAGGTTAGCCTATGCTGTATATTGTGCCGCGACACAGTATTTCATATGTATGTTTAATAACAGGTTACGTACGGGGTAAAGTCTTCCTGTTATCCCATGATCGGATCTGATCCTGCTGGAGTCTACTCGGTGGCTCTTCGCCGATGTAGTCATTCATATTACATTTCTTCAGACACCAGACATCAGTTTTGGCTCCATACATCCGGTCATTTCCGTGTCTGCAGATCTCCCATCATGCTAAGCCTTTCTTCCTCCTCCGTTTCCGGTCTTGACTCGTCTTCGGGGATTACTCTGGATTTGTCATCTGTTGACGGGAGACTCTCTGATGGTCTTGGGTGGTCAGCGGTGCCCCCGGCTCATCAGTAAAGGTGGTGGCATCCTGTGGGTTACTATTCTGTCTTTCAGGTTAGGGTCTATCAGAGGCCAACGGTTTCACATCATGTGTACGGAGGATGGGAGGACTACTACACTTCATGTTACTCACACTGCAACACCTATCATTCATCCCTGCACCTGATGAAGGAAAGACCCCATTCCCAGAGAAGACTTGCAGTCACCAGAGAGTTTTCCAAGGTTTATTCTTTCACAACTCTACAAAAATACAGTTCTATTTAGGGAGTAAAATCAACATTTCATGAAGTTGCCCTCAGTCAGGAGGTTGAAGAGACATCGCTCCCTGCCGAGGAAGAGGACACGATCCATGTACACAAATCCTAAAGCCGGAAGTGTAGAAATGTCAGTACCAGGAGTGTTACACGCTACATGCTGCACAAGCCTCAACTGTTCAATTCCCAGCGGACAGTCTAGAAATATCCGTGAAGACCGCTCTGCTCCACATCCTAGTGGCCAGGAGGCCATTTGGCACAGGGGACGAGGTTGTTCGGCAGTGAAATCCTTGGAAGCGACAGGCTTTCATTTTTTAAGGTGCAAATATTTTGTCGCAAGTGAAGATAAAATAGTTTTTGTGTCAAACTTGCCCTGTGCATGGCGCTGACAATACAAAGTGTGCAAGACCAACATGTCCTTCTCATTGGAGTCCTCCACCGCTCAGCACTAGACCCCGCAGGTCCCCTGCACTCAGTCCCGTCTCTGTGTCCTCCTCGTCTGTGTCCAGAGACTCATCATCACTCTGTCCTCCCAGCATTACTTGCTGTACGGCCAATGTGGCTCCATCAGATGTCAGCGACTGCAGACTGTCTGCTCCCAGACCGCCAGGAGCTGAAAGGGTCACAACGTCGCCTGAAGATGAATAAGATTCAAGAATTACACATCAGAGTGCAGCATGAAGAGGAGGGGGTTATAGAAAAAGAGAGGGAGCATGAACAAACAGTGGAGGAAAGCAGAGCGTGGAGGAGAGGACGCGACAGGTGTGGAGGGTGGAGGAGAGGACGCGACAGGTGTGGAGGGTGGAGGAGAGGACGCGACAGGTGTGGAGGGTGGAGGAGAGGACGCGACAGGTGTGGAGGGTGGAGGAGAGGACGCGACAGGTGTGGAGGGTGGAGGAGAGGACGCGACAGGTGTGGAGGGTGGAGGAGAGGACGCGACAGGTGTGGAGGGTGGAGGAGAGGACGCGACAGGTGTGGAGGGTGGAGGAGAGGACGCGACAGGTGTGGAGGGTGGAGGAGAGGACGCGACAGGTGTGGAGGGTGGAGGAGAGGACGCGACAGGTGTGGAGGGTGGAGGAGAGGACGCGACAGGTGTGGAGGGTGGAGGAGAGGACGCGACAGGTGTGGAGGGTGGAGGAGAGGACGCGACAGGTGTGGAGGGTGGAGGAGAGGACGCGACAGGTGTGGAGGGTGGAGGAGAGGACGCGACAGGTGTGGAGGGTGGAGGAGAGGACGCGACATGTGAGGAGGGTAGGACGCGACAGGTATGGAGGGTGGAGGAAATCACGCATGTTAAGTTTAGACAGGAGGAGGATTGATGTCATGATCGGGAAGGTCTCACCATCAGATACATCCATTTCTCCTCCCTGCTGCAGGGTGCCCCCAGCGATGGAGTCCGGCCAGAACCTCTGCACGGGGCGGCTCTGTCCACTTTTCTTCTTGGTTTTTGGGCTATCAGTTGTGCTTGAATCCAACATGGGCTGAAGGATTCGACGTCTGGCGTTTATAAACCTACAGACAGGGAAGATGCAGGATGAACAATCCGGGTGTGGGCGGGGCACACCGCCAGACCGGGGGCGGGGCACACCGCCAGACCGGGGGCGGGGCACACAGCCAGACCGGGGGCGGGGCACACAGCCAGACCGGGGGCGGGGCACACAGCCAGACCGGGGGCGGGGCACACAGCCAGACCGGGGGCGGGGCACACAGCCAGGCCGGGGGCGGGGCACACAGCCAGCCGGGGGCGGGGCACACAGCCAGACCGGGGGCGGGGCACACAATTTCTGATTCAGAAGTCCTGTCAGCAGACTATACAATTAGTGGGCTCCGCTGGGCACCACTCTTTTGCACCATATGACAGATCTGCCAGAGGTTTTTTTTCTTCTGTTTCTCGAAAGGAATAGAAAACCGCCAGCAGAAGTTTGCTACAATGTGTCAGTGTGGACAACCCTCAGCTAGGTAGCTAGCACCCAGTGGTTTGAGGTGACTCACCAGTTGTTGACCTGTAGCAGGGTAAGATTTGTTTGGGCCGCTATCTGCTTCTTCTCATCCTCCGTCGGGTACGGATGCTGCAGACAGAGAGGAGATGGTAAGTGGCAGGAGCCACAAATAATTGGTCTCAGCGTGAGAATTCATCTGTGCCCCGAGAAAGCACCACTCACCCCAATGTGCTGGAAGAGCCAGGACCTCATGACGTTGGTGGCTTGTTTGGGGAGGACACCCCGCTTGTTCTTCCCAGACCCGTCATCTGTGTGTAAGAGGCCGAGATCCTGACTGAGCTGCAACTGGAGCTGCAAAAGGAGATGTGGAGGACGTTACAGGATTTTACTATAAAGGGGTGGGGGATAACAGGGGAGGACAGATAACGGGATAGAGAGATGACAGAGGAGAACAATAGTAGGGGGAGATAACAGGTGAGATAACGAGGAGAGAGATAACGGGAGGTCAGAAAATGGGAAAGGGAGCTGACAGGAGAAGAGATAACAGTAGTACAGATAACAAGTGAAGAGATGACGAGGAGGGTGATAACAGGGAAGGGCAGATAACGGGGAAGATAGTGATGACAGGTGTGGCGGAAATAACCTCGCCACTGGGTTTTGGAGGGGCCTGTTTGCCAGCCTCTTGCCTTAGGATTATGGCCTATATACTAAAACCTTAAAGGAGAAGGTAGTCCGACCGCACAGCCTAAATCTGTGGAACTGTTTTGGGCAGGAAAGCCATGCTTGCGATCGGTCAAATGTGACTTCCATGGAATTCGGGAACCCCTGCTCGGATCTGGGTGATTTCTAGATATGTTGTTTGCCCAGATCAGAGCTATCCAGGGATGTATAATTTATAGGGATATGTGGGGCTTTCGGGTGTTTTCTGTGTTTTGGGAAAAATGTGTGTTTTCTGACTGATTAAGTTAGCCCATTGTATTTGGTACTTGTATTACAGGCAGAGCCCATTGTATTTGGTAATTGTTTTACAGGCAGAGCCCATTGTGTTTGGTAATTGTATCACAGGAGAGTCCATTGTGTTTGGTAATTGTATCACAGGCAGAGCCCATTGTGTTTGGTAATTGTATCACAGGCAGAGCCCATTGTGTTTGGTAATTGTATCACAGGCAGGGCCCATTGTGTTTGGTAATTGTATCACAGGCAGAGCCCATTGTGTTTGGTAATTGTATCACAGGCAGGGGGGGGGGGGTTGTGTACAATTGCTGGGAGTGTTTCCATACTGTAAATGTATGTGATTGGCTAATGTAAAAACTGTTGCAGTCTTCCACAAGGTCCCCAGGGGAGTGTCCCTTACTGGAAGACCTGTAAAAAGGCTGACATGTAGCCCCATTAAAGAGTTCCTGTTTTACCCTCAGCATAGAGCCTTGTCTCATGGGTGTGGGGAAAAGGCACTGGGGATACACTGGGGATACGCTGTATACTCCCCGGCTATAATCCCTGAGCTCTTAAGAGCTTGTTCCTGCATCGCTCTCTGAAGTAAGCGAGGTTCACCCACTGGAACCTGGAAGCCTGGTCTTAGGTCCAGGGTGGGTAGGAAGCGGCGAGATCCCAACCAAGCTGCGGCAGTTCGTGGGGTCGGCAGTGCGTACGGTGTCAAGTGGAGTGCTTGGAGCCCTCGGGAAGCACTAGGAGCATCCATCAACGGAGGTACCCGGTCGGGGTGCCAGGAAATCCGTTACAACAGGTGATAACAGTAGTACAGATAACAAGTGAAGAGAAAACGAGGAGGGTGATAACAGGGAAGGGCAGATAACGGGGAAGAGAGTGATGACAGGTGATAACAATAGGAGATAACAGTAGTACAGATAACAAGTGAAGAGATAACAGGGGGGGGAGAGGGGGGAGATAACAGGGGGAGAGAGAGAGAGGAGATAACAGGGGGAGAGAGAGAGAGGAGATAACAGGGGGAGAGAGAGAGAGAGGAGATAACAGGGGGAGAGAGAGAGAGAGGAGATAACAGGGGGAGAGAGAGAGGAGATAACAGGGGGAGAGAGAGAGGAGATAACAGGGGGAGAGAGAGAGGAGATAACAGGGGAAGAGAGAGAGGAGATAACAGGGGGAGAGAGAGAGGAGATAACAGGGGGAGAGAGAGAGGAGATAACAGGGGAAGAGAGAGAGGAGATAACAGGGGAAGAGAGAGAGGAGATAACAGGGGGAGAGAGAGGAGATAACAGGGGGAGAGAGAGAGGAGATAACAGGGGGAGAGAGAGAGAGAGGAGATAACAGGGGGAGAGAGAGAGGAGATAACAGGGGGAGAGAGAGAGAGAGGAGATAACAGGGGGAGAGAGAGGAGATAACAGGGGGAGAGAGAGGAGATAACATGGGGAGAGAGAGGAGATAACAGGGGGAGAGAGAGAGAGGAGATAACAGGGGGAGAGAGGAGATAACAGGGGGAGAGAGAGAGGAGATAACATGGGGAGAGAGAGGAGATAACAGGGGGAGAGAGAGAGAGGAGATAACAGGGGGAGAGAGAGAGAGGAGATAACAGGGGGAGAGAGAGAGGAGATAACAGGGGGAGAGAGAGAGGAGATAACAGGGGGAGAGAGAGAGAGGAGATAACAGGGGGAGAGAGAGAGGAGATAACAGGGGGAGAGAGAGAGGAGATAACATGGGGAGAGAGAGGAGATAACAGGGGGAGAGAGAGAGAGGAGATAACAGGGGGAGAGAGAGAGAGGAGATAACAGGGGGAGAGAGAGAGAGGAGATAACAGGGGGAGAGAGAGAGAGGAGATAACAGGGGGAGAGAGAGAGGAGATAACAGGGGGAGAGAGAGAGGAGATAACAGGGGGAGAGAGAGAGGAGATAACAGGGGGAGAGAGAGAGGAGATAACAGGGGGAGAGAGAGAGGAGATAACAGGGGGAGAGAGAGAGGAGATAACAGGGGAAGAGAGAGAGGAGATAACAGGGGGAGAGAGAGGAGATAACAGGGAGAGAGAGAGGAGATAACAGGGGGAGAGAGAGAGGAGATAACAGGGGGAGAGAGAGAGAGAGGAGATAACAGGGGGAGAGAGAGAGGAGATAACAGGGGGAGAGAGAGAGGAGATAACAGGGGGAGAGAGAGAGAGGAGATAACAGGGGGAGAGAGAGGAGATAACATGGGGAGAGAGAGGAGATAACAGGGGGAGAGAGAGAGAGGAGATAACAGGGGGAGAGAGAGAGAGGAGATAACAGAGAGAGAGAGGAGATAACAGGGGGAGAGAGAGAGGAGATAACATGGGGAGAGAGAGGAGATAACAGGGGGAGAGAGAGAGAGGAGATAACAGGGGGAGAGAGAGAGAGGAGATAACAGAGAGAGAGAGGAGATAACAGGGGGAGAGAGAGGAGATAACAGAGAGAGAGAGGAGATAACAGAGAGAGAGAGGAGATAACAGGGGGAGAGAGAGAGGAGATAACAGGGGGAGAGAGAGAGGAGATAACAGGGGGAGAGAGAGAGGAGATAACAGGGGGAGAGAGAGAGGAGATAACAGGGGGAGAGAGAAAGGAGATAACAGGGGAAGAGAGAGGAGATAACAGGGAGAGAGAGAGGAGATAACAGGGGGAGAGAGAGGAGATAACAGGGGAAGAGAGAGAGGAGATAACAGGGGGGGAGAGAGGAGATAACAGGGGGAGAGAGAGGAGATAACAGGGGGAGAGAGAGGAGATAACAGGGGGAGAGAGAGGAGATAACAGGGGGAGGGAGAGAGAGGAGATAACAGGGGGAGAGAGAGAGAGGAGATAACAGGGGGAGAGAGAGAGAGGAGATAACAGGGAGAGAGAGAGAGAGAGAGAGAGAGAGGAGATAACAGGGGGAGAGAGAGAGAGAGGAGATAACAGGGGGAGAGAGAGAGGAGATAACAGGGGGAGAGAGAGAGGAGATAACAGGGGGAGAGAGAGAGAGGAGATAACAGGGGGAGAGAGAGGAGATAACATGGGGAGAGAGAGGAGATAACAGGGGGAGAGAGAGAGAGGAGATAACAGAGAGAGAGAGGAGATAACAGGGGGAGAGAGAGAGGAGATAACATGGGGAGAGAGAGGAGATAACAGGGGGAGAGAGAGAGAGGAGATAACAGGGGGAGAGAGAGAGAGGAGATAACAGAGAGAGAGAGGAGATAACAGGGGGAGAGAGAGAGGAGATAACAGGGGGAGAGAGAGGAGATAACAGAGAGAGAGAGGAGATAACAGGGGGAGAGAGAGGAGATAACAGAGAGAGAGGAGATAACAGAGAGAGAGGAGATAACAGGGGGAGAGAGAGAGGAGATAACAGGGGAGAGAGAGAGAGGAGATAACAGGGGGAGAGAGAGAGGAGATAACAGGGGGAGAGAGAAAGGAGATAACAGGGGAAGAGAGAGGAGATAACAGGGAGAGAGAGAGGAGATAACAGGGGGAGAGAGAGGAGATAACAGGGGAAGAGAGAGAGGAGATAACAGGGGGGGAGAGAGGAGATAACAGGGGGAGCGAGAGAGAGGAGATAACAGGGGGAGAGAGAGAGGAGATAACAGGGGGAGAGAGAGGAGATAACAGGGGGAGAGAGAGAGGAGATAACAGAGAGAGAGAGGAGATAACAGGGGGAGAGAGAGAGGAGATAACATGGGGAGAGAGAGGAGATAACAGGGGGAGAGAGAGAGAGGAGATAACAGGGGGAGAGAGAGAGAGGAGATAACAGAGAGAGAGAGGAGATAACAGGGGGAGAGAGAGAGGAGATAACAGGGGGAGAGAGAGGAGATAACAGAGAGAGAGAGGAGATAACAGGGGGAGAGAGAGGAGATAACAGAGAGAGAGAGGAGATAACAGAGAGAGAGGAGATAACAGAGAGAGAGGAGATAACAGGGGGAGAGAGAGAGGAGATAACAGGGGAGAGAGAGAGGAGATAACAGGGGGGGAGAGAGGAGATAACAGGGGGAGCGAGAGAGAGGAGATAACAGGGGGAGAGAGAGAGGAGATAACAGGGGGAGAGAGAGAGGAGATAACAGGGGAAGAGAGAGAGGAGATAACAGGGGGAGAGAGAGAGAGGAGATAACAGGGGGAGAGAGAGGAGATAACAGGGGGAGAGAGAGGAGATAACAGGGGGAGAGAGAGAGGAGATAACAGGGGAAGAGAGAGGAGATAACAGGGGAGAGAGAGAGGAGATAACAGGGGAAGAGAGAGGAGATAACAGGGGGAGAGAGAGAGGAGATAACAGGGGGAGAGAGAGAGGAGATAACAGGGGGAGAGAGAGGAGATAACAGGGGAAGAGAGAGGAGATAACAGGGAAGGTCGGATAAATGTCCCGACGATCACCCAATGAACAAGCACACCAATTATCGTTTCTGGGCAGCAGATCGTGCGGTCTAAACAGCGATCTGCTGCCCAGAAACAATGATTCTGTATGGGGATGAGGGATCGCAATAGCAACCACTCATCCTCATACTGTGGAGGAGATCGTTGCATGTAAAAGTGTCTCCTCCACTGACTGAGCAGCCAACTGTCGGGAAGGAACGCTTACTTCCCAACAATCGGCTGTACATTGGAGCATCTAAATCCCCCTTTTAAAGGGGGGGGAGAGAGTAGATAACAGAGAGAGGAAGAGGAGATGAGAGAGAGAGATAAGAGGTGGGGGGGAGAGGAGATAACAGGGGGAGAGATAGAGGAGATAACAGGGGGAGAGAGAGAGAGGAGATAACAGGGGAAGAGAGAGAGAGGAGATAACAGGGGGAGAGATAGAGGAGATAACAGGGGGAGAGAGAGAGAGGAGATAACAGGGGGAGAGAGAGAGAGGAGATAACAGGGGGAGAGATAGAGGAGATAACAGGGGGAGAGAGAGAGAGGAGATAACAGGGGGAGAGATAGAAAGGGCAAATTTCAACACTGAGAAGCGTTGACAATTTGGAAAAGAGTTTACTGCTCACTGAGCAATCGCTCTATGGGGTAGATGAGCGGGAGGGTGGTAGCGAGGAGGCTGAGGAAAGTGCGGGAGCTAGCTGGGTAATAGAAAGCGGGGTAGTGGGAAGAGTGCGGGGAGGCTAGCCCTGATCTGACACAAGGTTGTCGGATGAGGGGGATGTCAGTCCAGGGACGGCACTGCTGCAGCCGGACCCTTCCTCTGCCAGTCAGGGGAATGTCAGCTCCAGTAAGAAGGGGACCAGGAGAGCAGGGCAGACGGGTGCTGGTAGTGCGGGACAGATCTGTCACAAAGACCGGGATCGCCGAACAGTGCGCTGTCTTCCTGGCGCTAGAGTTTGACACATCGTGGATCGGACTGACAGATTACTGGGAGGGGCTGGAGAAGACCCAGCGGTCATGGTCCATATCGGAACCAATGACAAAGTGAGCGTTAGGTGGAGAGTCCTTAAAAATGAGGGCAGGTAATGGGACTGGGGGGTAATTACATTATAGGAGGGGAAGATAGTGCAGATAGAGACCAGGGGCGAGGTAGTGGGACTGGGGGGGAATGGAAGGAAGGACTAGAACCGTTCAGAAGGAAAGGTGTAGGGTAAAAAATATACATAAACCTCTCAAAAGTATGTATACTAATGGCAGAAGCCTAAAACTAGGGAACTGGAATTAGTGATGTGTGAGGAGGACTATGACACAGTGGGAATAACTGAGACACGGCTGGATGATAGCTATGACAGTGGGAATAACTGAGACACGGCTGGATGATAGCTATGACTGGGCAGTTAATGTACAGGGTTACAGTCTGTTTAGAAAGGATCGCCAAAACCGGAGAGGGGGAGGGGTCTGCCTTTATGTAAAGTCCTATCTAAAAAACAAATAAAAGCAGCCAAACTAGAGACCAAGAGATTAATTGCCAAAGAGAGCAATGCAGAATATAAAAGTAAATTCCCCATTAAAAGTGTCCTGTCTGACCCAGGAAGAAGTACAACAGCGACTTAAAAAGATTAAAATAGACAAATCGCCGGAACCAGATGGCATACACCCCCGTATCCTAAAAGAATTAAGTAATGTCATAGCCAGACCCTTATTTCTGATATTTGCGGACTCTATACTGACAGGGAGCGTTCCACAGGATTGGCGCATGGCAAATGTGGTGCCAATATTCAGGAAAGTCCTAAAACAGAGCCCGGACACTATAGGCCGGTAAGTGTAACATCTGTTGTGGGTAAACTGTTTGAAGATTTTCTGAGAGATGCTATCTTGGAGTACCTCAATGAAAATAAGCAAATAACGCCATATCAGCATGGCTTCAAGAGGGATCGGTCATGTCAAACTAATTTATTCAGTTTCTATGAGGCGGTAAGTTCTAGACTTGACAGCGGTGAATCAATGGATGTCGTATATCTGGACTTCTCTAAAGCATCTGACACTGTACCACATAAAAGGTTAGTATATAAAATGAGAATGCTCGGACTGGGAGAAAACGTCTGTATGTGGGTAAGTAACCGGCTGAGGGATAGAAAACAGAGGGTGGTTATTAACGGTACACACTCAGATTGGGTCACTGTCACTAGTGGAGTACCTCAGGCGTCAGTACTAGAGGGGTCACTGTCACTAGTGGAGTACCTCAGGCGTCAGTACTAGAGGGGTCACTAGTGGAGTACCTCAGGCGTCAGTACTAGAGGGGTCACTGTCACTAGTGGAGTACCTCAGGCGTCAGTACTAGAGGGGTCACTAGTGGAGTACCTCAGGGGTCAGTACTAGAGGGGTCACTGTCACTAGTGGAGTACCTCAGGCGTCAGTACTGCAGGGGTCACTGTTACTAGTGGAGTACCTCAGGGGTCAGTACTGGAGGGGTCACTGTCACTAGTGGGGTACCTCAGGGGTCAGTATTGGGCCCTATTCTCTTCAATATATTAATGATCTTGTAGAAGGCTTGCATAGCAAAAATATCAATTTTCGCAGATGACACTAAACTGTGTAAAGTAATTGACACGGAAGAGGACAGTATACTGTATATATACTACAGAGGACAGTATACTGTATATATACTACAGAGGACAGTATACTGTATATATACTACAGAGGACAGTATACTGTATATATATATATATATATACTACAGAGGACAGTATACTGTATATATATATACTACAGAGGACAGTATACTGTATATATATATACTACAGAGGACAGTATACTGTATATATATATATATACTACAGAGGACAGTATACTGTGTATATATATACACACACACACACTACAGAGGACAGTATACTGTGTATATATATACACACACACACACTACAGAGGACAGTATACTGTATATATATATACTACAGAGGACAGTATACTGTATATATATATATATACTACAGAGGACAGTATACTGTGTATATATATACACACACACACACTACAGAGGACAGTATACTGCTACAGAAGGATTTGGATAGATTGCAGGCTTGGGCAGATAAGTGGTAGATGAGGTTTAACACTGACAAATGTAAGGTTATGCACATGGGTAGGAATAATGCAAGTCACCCGTACAGAATTTTAGTGAACATCAAACTAAGCTGTAAAAACCAGTGTCAGGCAGCTGCTGCCAAGGACAATAAGATAATGGGTTGAAATATGATTCATACAAAGTAGACGTTTAGACAATGGCCGAGAGTGCACAACCCCTTGCCGGGGACGGTTAATTAATTGTTTTTTGAAACTAAATATATATATATACTTAATATTTAATACCAAAATAATACTCTGATGTACTGTTTGTATCCCTGTTCATCTTTCAGTGATAACCTCAAGATTGTAAAACTGCAGGACTGTTTATGTATTGAAGGGTGTATAAAAATGTTACCTAGCATATCTGCATGAGATAATACAATGGATTAGTGAAGATGTGTTATCAAAAGTATATTTTTCATGTCAGATCTCTTGCAAAAAGCGAGGGGTACTGTCACTGTACTGTTATTATACTGCTCTTTATAAATAAAGAATTGTTAAAAAAAAAAAAAAGATAATGGGTTGCATCAAGAGGGGCATAGATGCCCGTGATGAGAACATAGTCCTGTCCTTTACACATCACTAGTCAGACCACACATGGAGTACTGTGTACAGTTCTGGGCTCCTGTGAACAAGGCAGACATAGCAGAGCTGGAGAGGGTCCAGAGGAGGGCAACTAAAGTAATAACTGGAATGGGGGGACTACAGTACCCTGAAAGATTATCAACATTAGGGTTATTCACTTTAGAAAAAAGACGACTGAGGGGAGATCTAATTACTATGTATAAATATATCAGGGGGCAGTACAGAGATCTCTCCCATCATCTATTTATCCCCAGGACTGTGACTGTGATGAGGGGACATCCTCTGCGTCTGGAGGAAAGAAGGTTTGTACACAAACATAGAAGAGGATTCTTTACGGTAAGAGCAGTGAGACTATGGACTCTATACTGTAAGAGCAGTGAGACTATGGACTCTTTACTGTAAGAGCAGTGAGACTATGGACTCTTTACTGTAAGAGCAGTGAGACTATGGACTCTTTACTGTAAGAGCAGTGAGACTATGGACTCTTTACTGTAAGAGCAGTGAGACTATGGACTCTATACAGTAAGAGCAGTGAGACTATGGACTCTGTACTGTAAGAGCAGTGAGACTATGGACTCTTTACTGTAAGAGCAGTGAGACTGTGGACTCTGTACTGTAAGAGCAGTGAGACTATGGACTCTTTACTGTAAGAGCAGTGAGACTATGGACTCTTTACTGTAAGAGCAGTGAGACTATGGACTCTTTACTGTAAGAGCAGTGAGACTATGGACTCTTTACTGTAAGAGCAGTGAGACTATGGACTCTTTACTGTAAGAGCAGTGAGACTATGGACTCTTTACTGTAAGAGCAGTGAGACTATGGACTCTTTACTGTAAGAGCAGTGAGACTATGGACTCTTTACTGTAAGAGCAGTGAGACTATGGACTCTTTACTGTAAGAGCAGTGAGACTATGGACTCTATACTGTAAGAGCGGTGAGACTATGGGCTCTTTACGGTAAGAGCGGTGAGACTATGGACTCTTTACTGTAAGAGCAGTGAGACTATGGACTCTTTACTGTAAGAGCAGTGAGACTATGGACTCTTTACTGTAAGAGCAGTGAGACTATGGACTCTATACTGTAAGAGCGGTGAGACTATGGGCTCTTTACGGTAAGAGCGGTGAGACTATGGACTCTTTACTGTAAGAGCAGTGAGACTATGGACTCTTTACTGTAAGAGCAGTGAGACTATGGACTCTTTACTGTAAGAGCAGTGAGACTATGGACTATTTACTGTAAGAGCAGTGAGACTATGGACTCTATACTGTAAGAGCAGTGAGACTATGGGCTCTTTACGGTAAGAGCGGTGAGACTATGGACTCTTTACTGTAAGAGCAGTGAGACTATGGACTCTTTACTGTAAGAGCAGTGAGACTATGGACTCTTTACTGTAAGAGCAGTGAGACTATGGACTCTTTACTGTAAGAGCAGTGAGACTATGGACTATTTACTGTAAGAGCAGTGAGACTATGGACTCTGTAATGTAAGAGCAGTGAGACTATGGACTCTTTACTGTAAGAGCAGTGAGACTATGGACTCTTTACTGTAAGAGCAGTGAGACTATGGACTCTATACTGTAAGAGCAGTGAGACTATGGACTCTTTACTGTAAGAGCAGTGAGACTATGGACTCTACTGTAAGAGCAGTGAGACTATGGACTCTTTACTGTAAGAGCAGTGAGACTATGGACTCTTTACTGTAAGAGCAGTGAGACTATGGACTCTATACTGTAAGAACAGTGAGACTATGGACTCTATACTGTAAGAGCAGTGAGACTATGGACTCTTTACTGTAAGAGCGGTGAGACTATGGACTCTTTACTGTAAGAGCAGTGAGACTATGGACTCTTTACTGTAAGAGCAGTGAGACTATGGACTCTTTACGGTAAGAGCAGTGAGACTATGGACTCTATACTGTAAGAGCAGTGAGACTATGGACTCTTTACTGTAAGAGCAGTGAGACTGTGGACTCTATACTGTAAGAGCAGTGAGACTATGGACTCTATACTGTAAGAGCAGTGAGACTATGGGCTCTTTACTGTAAGAGCAGTGAGACTATGGACTCTATACTGTAAGAGCAGTGAGACTATGGACTCTTTACTGTAAGAGCAGTGAGACTATGGACTCTTTACTGTAAGAGCAGTGAGACTATGGACTATATACTGTAAGAGCAGTGAGACTATGGACTCTTTACTGTAAGAGCGGTGAGACTATGGACTCTTTACTGTAAGAGCAGTGAGACTATGGACTATTTACTGTAAGAGCAGTGAGAATATGGGGGGGGGGAGAAAAACGGAGAGGGCACATAAAAGGGGAATGAGAGGTGATAACAGAGGGAGAAAAGATAACTGAGGAAGGAGAGGAAATAAGGGGAGGACAGATAATGGAGGAAGGAAAGGAGATAACAGGGAAAAGGCAGATAATTAGGGAAGGAGAGGAGATTACGGGGAGGGCAGACAACAGATGAAGGAGAGGATATAAAAGGTGCAGGATAGATAATGGAGGAAGGAGCGGGATAAAATGGGGGAGGTTAGATAACAGAAGGAGAGGAGATAACATGGGAGGGAAGATAACGGAGGAAAAAGTGGAGATAACGGGTGGAGGGCAGGTAATAGGGGAAAGAGAGGAGATAACAAGAGGAGGGCAGATAATGGAGAAAGTCGAGGAGATAACAAGGGGAGGGCAGATAACGAAGCAAGGAGAGTAGATAACAGGGTAGGGCAGATAATAGAGGAAGGATAGGAGATAACGGGGGGAAGGCAGATAACGGAAGAAGGAGTGGAGATAACATGGGAGGAAAGATAACTGAGGAAGATGTGGAAATAACTGAGGAAGGAGAAGGGATAATAGGGGGAGGACAGATAATGGAGGAAGTCGAGGAAATAACAAGAGGAGGCAGATAACGAAGCAAGGAGAGGAGATGACAGGGGAGGGCAGATAACGGAATGAGGGAGAGGAGATAACAGGGAGGGCAGATATTTAGGGAAGGAGAGGAGATAACAAGAGGAGGACAGATAATGGAGAAAGTCAAGGAGATAACAAGGGGAGGGCAGATAATGAAGCAAAGAGAGGAGATAAGAGGGGAAGGCAGATAATAGAGAAAGGAGAGGAGATAACTGGTGGAGGGCATATGATGGAGGAACGAGAGCAGCAGATAATAGGGGAATGAGAGGAGATAACGGGGAGGGCAGACAACGGAAGGAGAGGAGATAACATAACTGAGGAGGAAGTGGAAATAACGGTTAAATGGGTTGTCCAAGTTATGAAAATATATATATAGCACTGTAAATCTGATGGGCAGCAATATATATCTGAGCTAAGCAAGTTTTAGGCCAAATTTTTTTTTATTTTTCCTCATTTCCTTGGTTTTCTTCTGGCCCTTTGTTTACCTGCAATAACAACAATCTGTGCCCCCCCCCCCCCCCCTCCGGCTCTGCAAAGGGAGTGAATATAAGTGCTCCCTGCCCTGAGTGACATGTCCGCCTGCTGGGAGACTCAGCAGCATGTTGTATGTGTAGGACTACAAGTCCCAGCTGTACAATGACACTGCTGATACACACAGGATCTCCCCCCTACTTCTCTTTCAGCTCCTGTGCCCAGCATTTCTCTCCTCACTGCCTGCAGCTACTCAGTAAAGCCTTCAGCCCTGAGTCTGTGCAGCTGAAGGGGTAATCTTTCCTGAAGTATCCAGTAGGAGGGAGACACAGGGCAGACGGCAGAGCAGGGGGGCGTCTCGTGTACAGACACATATCTGATCTCTCAGGCTTTGTGCACAAAACATCATCAGAGCAGGGAGAGAAGTGACATCACAGGTCATGTGACCCTCAGTGAAATCTGAAAAACCAGCCACCGGAGATAAAGTGAGTTAATTGGAAAGTCCTTTCATTTGACTAGTTAGAAACATACAAAGAACAAAAAAATAACTCGGACAACCCCTTTAACCCCTTAAGGATGTCCGTGACTTCAGGAACAGCGCAGTACATGTACGGCGCTGTGATCTGGTGGGTCTGGCAGTCACTGATAGCAGGACCCCTGCTGCATGCGCCGGCACCGGTGAAATCACCGATGCCGGCGCATTAACCCTTGATGTGCCGCGGTCAGCGCTGACCGCGGCACGTGCGATGTCCTTGCGGGGATCGGAGCTTCTGTAACGGTGACCCTATGGCAGGGAAGGCAGCCCGATGCTTTCCTTAGGCTTTGTGGCTGCCTTCCGGGAGAGCCTGTGAGATTCAGCCCCCTGGATCTCACAGGCAAAAAGGCTGTAAGTATATTATTGAGGTTATATATTGAGGTGTATGTTGTATAATTATTATTTTAAAGATTACTATTAAAAGTATATTTTAAGGTTTCCCATTATTCAGTTTATTTCTATTTACCAGTTGGGTGCCATTTATATAGAATCTGTGTGACCAGCCTTGACCTTGGTTAAGTTAAAACACTTTTGTAACCACAAGGGTATGGCAGGTTTTTTGGCTACCGGCCTGGATAGAAATCAATGGTTAACAGAGGCCAGTGACGCGTTTTCAGAAAAGACACTTGCCTTGAAAAGATATACCCCTTCGTTCAAAGCCGCCTTTAAAGAATTGACAAAAACCTTCAAGGAACAAATACAGTCCCTGGAAAATTGTCTAAAACACCAGATAGTACCCAGGGGCCCAAGGATCTCCCTCACTCCAGCCAGTAGGTGCAGGAGCTCTACGCTTATGACGAAATGGGAGGAGGAGGCAACTAAAAGCTCCCTACGATTTATGTCACTCCTGCTGGAGGAGGAAAGGGTTAACCTGAACCTACTGGATGCTAAATTGAAGGAACAGATTGAGGTCACGAATAAACTGAAACAAGAACCAGACTTTATCAATAAGGAGGCGCAACTACAAACTACACTGGAGAGATTTCACTTGAAGGAGAGAAAGCACCGCCAGTTCAAGACTTCAGAGAAAACAGAGTCTACATCACTATTGAGCGCGGAACCCAAAGAACAACTGGGAAGCCTGATTCGGACATCTCTTCAAGTGAGACTGACGCCTCTGAAGGCGAATAGGAGGGTAATCAATCAAATCATGGAAGAGGTCGTGGACGCAGAAGGGGAAGAGGGTCACGTGGAACGTATGAAAATCTTGGTCCACGGGGATCCTATGATAATAGTGGTGTACATTTTTTAGAACAAAAAATACCGTACCATCTGCGGAACCGCAACCCAGCTGCATCACCCATGATCCCAAACCAAAGCAGTGCGGGCAGATACTAAATCTCTCATCCAGAACACTTGAACAGGCAGAAATGGCAATCCTTGGCAAGGGGCTATCATTTGTGCCGACATCTTTCTTCAACTTGTTCAATTGGATCAAGGATCTGAGTTTGTTTGCCAGGAAACTCAAATGGCACAAACACTTCTCCTTGACCAATAGGCGGGAGAGTAGAGAGCTAGGCATTCCATCAGAAATCCTACAGGATGTCAAACTTCTTTTTAACCCGAGTGAAAGCACAATGCAGGAAGGTAAAGGGCCCTTTACGATGCTAAAAGATAGAAGCACCAGAACACCACCAGTTGGCGACCCTTCCTGCATCGATGTTTTCTTGCACCAAGTGTCTCGGGAATTGGAGCATCTGACTCCGGAGAAACCCAGATTCAACTGCTCCAAAGCAGAATACAAGGCAATAGAAAACTTGGCATGTGACAAAAGCATCACAATTAAATCCTCCGATAAAGGGGGCAATGTGGTGCTCTTGGACACACCGAATTACAAAAAGCTTTGCCTTGACCTACTGAGAGATACGGACACTTATGAAAGACTTAAAAGTGATCCTACGGTCGGTTATCAAACAGCACTTAAGACCATTCTCTGTGAGGCCAAAACATCGGGCCTAATCTCAGTAGATGAATTTGAATTTCTGTATAAAAAACACCCTACCGTCCCTACCTTTTACAGCCTCCCAAAGGTCCACAAGGGAACCACACCCTTGAAAGGACGTCCCATAGTGTCCAGGGTGAACAGCTTGGGACAGAATGTGGGGATTTACCTGGATTACATTTTGGCCCCATTTGTCAGGACTCTACCCTCTTACATTAGGGATACAAGTGATCTTTTGGGTCGATTGGAAGGTGTCTCTATAGATGACGGTACATGGTTAGCCTCCATTGATGTTGAGGCGTTATATTCCTCAATCCCACATCATTTGGGACTGAGAGCGGCGGAGACCTTTTTGTTGACTAGAGGCCGCCAGTACTATACCCACAACTATCTGGTTCTGAGACTATTGGAATTTACGCTGACGTGTAACTATTTCCTCTTTGATGGTGTCTTCTACCACCAGCTCAGGGGCACGGCGATGGGGAGTCCCTGCGCCCCCTCGTATGCCAACTTGTTCCTGGGCTGGTGGGAGGAGACAATCGTATTCGGTGAATCTTTGGCCCATGTGGTCACACATGTGGGGACGTGGGTCAGATTCATCGATGATATCTTTCTTCTGTGGAATGGGGAGGCTGGCCAACTGCAACATTTTGTGGAGGGACTTAACACCAATGATGTTGGGCTGCGGTTCACGTCAGAAGTTCAAAAAGATTCCCTACCCTTTCTGGATATAATGATCATGAGAGGAAGTCGGGGTGAACTTCAAACCAAAACATATAGAAAGCCAACATCTACTAACTCCCTTCTAAATTGGAACAGCCATCATCCCCTTCCCCTGAAAAGGGGTATCCCCACTGGACAGTACCTGCGAATGAGGAGGAATTGCTCCACCTTTAAGGAATTTAAACAACAGGCTGATGACCTACGAGAGAGGTTCAGGGATAAAGGTTATCCTGAATCGACTCTCAGAGTAGCCTACCAAAAAGCCTGTGCAAGAAGTCGAACGGAGCTCCTCCATCCCAATAAGGTAGAGAAGGGGGATAAACAGATTCGCCTAATAGGTACCTTTGATGGGGCTGCCAGAGAGGTGCGTGAGGTCCTATCTAAACACTGGAACATTTTACTGCTGGACCCAGACATTAAAGAAATTGTTGCACCTACTGCAAGCATTACGTATCGCAGGGGTCGGAGTATACGAGACCGTCTAGTATGCAGCCACTTCAGCGGGAACAATGAGCAGTTGGGGAGTTGGCTCAAACCCGTTGAGGGTTGCTTTCGCTGCAGTGGCTGCGTCGCATGCCCCTTTATCAAGAAAGGCTCAGTTTTCTTTAGCAATGTAACCGGCAAGAACTACTCCATCAAGGGATTCCTTAACTGTAGATCTAAAGGAATAGTCTACAAGGCCACATGTCACTGTGGCATGGAGTATGTGGGTTAAACCACGCGTGAATTTCGAAGGAGGGTGGGGGAGCACCTTGGAGACATCAGGCATAAAAGACACACCCCACTGGCCAAACATATAGAAACCAGCCACAATGGTAATTGAAAGGGCCTGACGTTCATGGGTATTGAAGTAATCCCTCCCCTGAAGAGAGGGGGCAATTGGCATAGGAGGATATTGCAGAGGGAGACCAAAACGCATTGCACCCGCGCGATAAAAACTGAACAACGGAACGCAATCGCAGTCAAAACTGACTGCAATTGGGTACCTACTCCCGCGGGTTTGCCGCAACGCATCCGGACACGCTCGTGTGAACTCAGCCTTACAGCCAATGCATCACAATACAGAAGCATTGTCATGCATTGTAAAGGGGATCAGACCCCCAAAAGTTTAAGTCCTAGAGTGGGACAAAATATAAAGTGTAAAAAAAAAAAGTTAAAAAAAATCAGGTTTTACAAAAAAAATTAAAAGTTTCAAGTAAAAAAAAAAAAAAAAGCGTCCTTTTCCCAAAATAAAGTAAAAATAAATTGTTAAAAAATTTGACATATTAGGCATATTAGGCATGTCCGTGTCCATATCGGCCGGCTCTATAAAAATATCACATGACTTAACCCCTTAAATGAACACTGTCAAAAAACTAAAATAAAAACTGTGCATTTTTTTGTTAACTTACATCACTAAAAGTGCAACACCAAGCGATCAAAAAGGCGTATGCCCCCCAAAATAGTACCAATCTAACCATCACCTCATCCCGCTAAAAATTATACCCTACCTAAGACAATCGCCCAAAAGATAAAAAAAAACTATGGCTCTCAGACTATGGAGACACCAAAACATGATTTTTATTTTGTTTCAAAAATGCTATTATTGTGTAAAACTTATATATAAAAAAGTATAAAGTATAAAGTATATAAAAAAAGTATACATATTAGGTATTGCCGCGTCCGTAACAACCTGCTCTATAAAAATACCACATGACCTAACCCCTCAGGTGAAGACCGTAGCAAAAAAAAAAAAAAACGGCGTCAGAAAAAGCCATTTACAGTCACCTTACATCACAAAAAGTGTAATAGCAAACGATCAAAAAGTCATGTACACCCTAAAATAGTGCCAATCAAACCGTCATCTCACCCCGCAAAAATTATACCCTACCTAAGACAATCGCCCAAAAACTGAAAAAACTATGGCTCTCAGGCTATGGAGACACTAAGGCTGGTTTCACACGGGCGTTGCGGGAAAATGTGCGGGTGCGTTGCGGGAACACCCGCGATTTTTCCGCGCGAGTGCAAAACATTGTAATGCGTTTTGCACTCGCGTGAGAAAAATCGCGCATGTTTGGTACCCAAACCCGAACTTCTTCACAGAAGTTCAGGCTTGGGATCGGTGTTCTGTAGATTGTATTATTTCCCCTAATAACATGGTTATAAGGGAAAATAATAGCATTATGAATACAGAATGCATAGTACAATAGGGCTGGAGGGGTTAAAAAAAAGAAAGAAATAATTTAACTCACCTTAGTCCACTTGATAGCGCAGCCCGGCATCTCCTTCTGTATTCTTTCTTTAGGACCTGGGTAAAGGACCTTTGGTGATGTCACTCCGGTCATCACATGATCCATCACCATGGTAAAAACGATCATGTGATGGACCATGTGATGACAGGAGTGACATCACCAAAGGTCCTTGACCTATAATGAATGCTCACCACAGGTCCTGTTCAGTAAAGAAGACAGAAGGAGATGCCGGCTCCGCGATCAAGTGGACTAAGGTGAGTTAAATTTATTTTTATTTAACCCCTCCAGCGCTGTTTTACTTTGCATTCTGTATTCAGAATGCTATTATTTTCCCTTATAACCATGTTATAAGGGAAAATAATAATGATCGGGTCTCCATCCCGATCGTCTCCTAGCAACCGTGCGTGAAAATCGCACCGCATCCACACTTGCTTGCGGATGCTTGCGATTTTCACGCAGCCCCATTCACTTCTATGGGGCCTGCGTTGTGTGAAAAACGCAGAATATAGAACATGCTGCGATTTTCACGCAACAAGTGATGCGTGAAAATCACCGCTCATGTGAACAGCCCCATAGAAATGAATGGGTTGGTATTCAGTGCGGGTGCAATGTGTTCCCCTCACGCATCGCATCCGCGTGGAATACTCGCCCGTGTGAAAGGGGCCTAAAACATGGTTTTTTTTGTTAAAAAAATATCATTGTGTAAAACTTACATAAATAAAAAAAAATTGACATATTAGGTATCTCTGCGTCCTTAAGAACCTGCTCTATAAAAATATCACATGACTTAACCCCTCAGGTGAACACCGTAAAAAATAAAAATAAAAACAGTGTCAAAAAAGGCATTTTTTGTCACCTAACATAACAAAAAGTGTAATAGCAAGAGATCAAAGTCATATACACCCTAAAATAGTGCCAATCAAACCATCATCTCATCCCGAAAAAAATGAGCCCCTACACAAGACAGTCGCCCAAAAAATATAAAAAATCTACGGCTTTGAGAATGTGGAGACACTAAAAAATCATATTTCTTTTTTTCAAATTTGGTATTGTCGCGTCCGTGACAACCGGCTCTATATATATATATATATCACATGATCTAACCTGTCAGATGAACGTTGTAAATAACAAAAAATAAAAACGGTGCCAAAGCAGTTATTTCTTGTTATCTTGCCTCACAAAAAGTGTAATATAGAACAAACAAAAATCATATGTACCCTAATATAGTACAAACAAAACTGCCACCTTATCCCGTAGTTTCCAAAATGGGTCACTTTTTTGGAGTTTCTACTCTAGGGGTGCATCAGGGGGGGTTCAATTGTGACATGGCACCTTAAAATTATCCCAGTGAAATCTGCTTTCCAAAAACCATATGGCGTTCCTTTACTTCTGCGCCCTGCCGTGTGCCCGTACAGCGGTTTATGACCACATATGGGGTGTTTCTGTAAACTACAGAATCAGGGCAATAAATATAGAGTTTGGTTTGGCTGTTAACCCTTGCTTTGTTAGTGGGTAAAAATGGATTAAAATGGAAAATCTGCCAAAAAAGTGAAATTCTGAAATTTCATCTCCATTTTCCATTAATTCTTGTGAAACACCTAAAAGGTTAAAAAGTTTGTAAAATCAGTTTTAAATACCTTGAGGGGTGTAGTTTCTAAAAGGGGGCCATTTATGGGGGGTTTCTATTATGTAGGCCTCACAAAGTGACTTCAGACCTGAACTGGTCCTTAAAAAGTGGGTTTTGGAAATTTTCTGAAAAATTTCAAGATTTGCTTCTAAACTTCTAATCCTTCTAACGTCCCGAAAAAATAAAATGTCATTTACAAAATGATCCAAACATGAAGTAGACATATGGGGGATGTAAAGTAATAACTGTTTTGGAGGTATTACCATCTATTATAAAAGCAGAGAAATAGAAATTTTGAAATGAGCTAATTTTTCCAAATTTTTTGGTAAGTGTATTTTTTTTTAAATAAAAAAAAAATTATTTTGTCTAAATTTTACCAGTGTCATGAAGTACAATATGTGATGAGAAAACAATCTCAGAACGGCCTGGATAAGTCAAAGCGTTATAAAGTTATCACCACATAAAGTGACACTGGTCAGATTTGCAAAGAATGGCCGGGTCCTTAAGGTGAAATATGGCAGGGTCCTTAAGGGGTTAAGGGCAGATAACTCAGGAAGGAGGGGAGATAATAGGGGGAGGACAGATAATAGAGGAAGTCGAGGAGATAACGGGGGGGGGGGGGGGAGGCAGATAATGAAGCAAGGAAAGGAGATAACAGGGGAGGGCAGAAAATAGAGGAAGAAGAGCAGATAATAGGCGGAGGGCAGATAATAGGGGAAGGAGAGGAGATAACAAGAGGAGGACAGATAACAGAAGGAGAGGAGATAACAGGGGAGGGCAGATAACTGAGGAAGGAGAGGAAATAACAGGGGGAGGGTAGATAACTGAGGAAGGAGAGGAGATAACAGGGGGAGGGTAGATAACTGAGGAAGGAGAGGAGATAACAGGGGGAGGGCAGATAATAGAGGAAGGAGAGGAGATAACAGGGGAGGGCAGATAACTGAGGAAGCAGAGGAGATAACAGGGGAGGGCAGATAACTGAGGAAGGAGAGGAGATAACAGGGGGAGGGCAGATAATAGGGGAAGGAGAGGAGATAACAAGAGGAGGACAGATAACAGAAGGAGAGGAGATAACAGGGGAGGGTAGATAACTGAGGAAGGAGAGGAGATAACAGGGGGAGGGCAGATAATGTAAGAAGCAGAGGAGATAACAGGGGAGGGTAGATAACTGAGGAAGGAGAGGAAATAACAGGGGGAGGGTAGATAACTGAGGAAGGAGAGGAGATAACAGGGGGAGGGTAGATAACTGAGGAAGGAGAGGAGATAACAGGGGGAGGGCAGATAATAGAGGAAGGAGAGGAGATAACAGGGGAGGGCAGATAACTGAGGAAGGAGAGGAGATAACAGGGGAGGGCAGATAACTGAGGAAGGAGAGGAGATAACAGGGAGGGCAGATAACTGAGGAAGGAGAGGAGATAACAGGGGGAGGGCAGATAATGTAAGAAGCAGAGGAGATAACAGGGGAGGGTAGATAACTGAGGAAGGAGAGGAGATAACAGGGGAGGGTAGATAACTGAGGAAGGAGAGGAGATAACAGGGGAGGGCAGATAACTGAGGAAGGAGAGGAGATAACAGGGGAGGGTAGATAACTGAGGAAGGAGAGGAGATAACAGGGGAGGGTAGATAACTGAGGAAGGAGAGGAGATAACAGGGGAGGGCAGATAACTGAGGAAGGAGAGGAGATAACAGGGGAGGGTAGATAACTGAGGAAGGAGAGGAGATAACAGGGGGGAGGGCAGATAACTGAGGAAGGAGAGGAGATAACAGGGGAGGGCAGATAACTGAGGAAGGAGAGGAGATAACAGGGGAGGGTAGATAACTGAGGAAGGAGAGGAGATAACAGGGGAGGGTAGATAACTGAGGAAGGAGAGGAGATAACAGGGGAGGGTAGATAACTGAGGAAGGAGAGGAGATAACAAGGGGAGGGTAGATAACTGAGGAAGGAGAGGAGATAACGGGGGGAGGGTAGATAACTGAGGAAGGAGAGGAGATAACAGGGGGAGGGCAGATAATGTAAGAAGCAGAGGAGATAACAGGGGGAGGGCAGATAACTGAGGAAGGAGAGGAGATAACAGGGGAGGGCAGATAACTGAGGAAGGAGAGGAGATAACAGGGGAGGGCAGATAACTGAGGAAGGAGAGGAGATAACAGGGGGAGGGCAGATAACTGAGGAAGGAGAGGAGATAACAGGGGGAGGGTAGATAACTGAGGAAGGAGAGGAGATAACAGGGGAGGGCAGATAACTGAGGAAGGAGAGGAGATAACAGGGGAGGGTAGATAACTGAGGAAGGAGAGGAGATAACAGGGGAGGGTAGATAACTGAGGAAGGAGAGGAGATAACAGGGGAGGGCAGATAACTGAGGAAGGAGAGGAGATAACAGGGGAGGGTAGATAACTGAGGAAGGAGAGGAGATAACAGGGGGGAGGGCAGATAACTGAGGAAGGAGAGGAGATAACAGGGGAGGGCAGATAACTGAGGAAGGAGAGGAGATAACAGGGGAGGGTAGATAACTGAGGAAGGAGAGGAGATAACAGGGGAGGGTAGATAACTGAGGAAGGAGAGGAGATAACAGGGGAGGGTAGATAACTGAGGAAGGAGAGGAGATAACAAGGGGAGGGTAGATAACTGAGGAAGGAGAGGAGATAACGGGGGGAGGGTAGATAACTGAGGAAGGAGAGGAGATAACAGGGGGAGGGCAGATAATGTAAGAAGCAGAGGAGATAACAGGGGGAGGGCAGATAACTGAGGAAGGAGAGGAGATAACAGGGGAGGGCAGATAACTGAGGAAGGAGAGGAGATAACAGGGGAGGGCAGATAACTGAGGAAGGAGAGGAGATAACAGGGGGAGGGCAGATAACTGAGGAAGGAGAGGAGATAACAGGGGGAGGGTAGATAACTGAGGAAGGAGAGGAGATAACAGGGGAGGGCAGATAACTGAGGAAGGAGAGGAGATAACAGGGGAGGGTAGATAACTGAGGAAGGAGAGGAGATAACAGGGGAGGGTAGATAACTGAGGAAGGAGAGGAGATAACAGGGGAGGGCAGATAACTGAGGAAGGAGAGGAGATAACAGGGGAGGGTAGATAACTGAGGAAGGAGAGGAGATAACAGGGGGAGGGCAGATAACTGAGGAAGGAGAGGAGATAACAGGGGAGGGTAGATAACTGAGGAAGGAGAGGAGATAACAGGGGAGGGTAGATAACTGAGGAAGGAGAGGAGATAACAGGGGAGGGCAGATAACTGAGGAAGGAGAGGAGATAACAGGGGAGGGTAGATAACTGAGGAAGGAGAGGAGATAACAGGGGAGGGCAGATAACTGAGGAAGGAGAGGAGATAACAGGGGGAGGGCAGATAACTGAGGAAGGAGAGGAGATAACAGGGGAGGGTAGATAACTGAGGAAGGAGAGGAGATAACAGGGGAGGGCAGATAACTGAGGAAGGAGAGGAGATAACAGGGGAGGGTAGATAACTGAGGAAGGAGAGGAGATAACAGGGGGAGGGCAGATAACTGAGGAAGGAGAGGAGATAACAGGGGGAGGGTAGATAACTGAGGAAGGAGAGGAGATAACAGGGGGAGGGCAGATAACTGAGGAAGGAGAGGAGATAACAGGGGAGGGTAGATAACTGAGGAAGGAGAGGAGATAACAGGGGGAGGGCAGATAGCTGAGGAAGGAGAGGAGATAACGGGGGAGGGCAGATAACTGAGGAAGGAGAGGAGATAACAGGGGAGGGTAGATAACTGAGGAAGGAGAGGAGATAACAGGGGAGGGTAGATAACTGAGGAAGGAGAGGAGATAACAGGGGAGGGTAGATAACTGAGGAAGGAGAGGAGATAACAGGGGAGGGCAGATAACAAGACTCACCTGTGAGTTCTGAATTCGGATGGTGCCAGGAGACAATGCTTGAGCCACAACCTGCCCTTGCGGGGTGACTACTGTTACAGGCTGGTACAGGGTGCCACCTGCTGGTAAGATACTGTGGTAAGGTGTACGGTAAAGTGCTGGAAGGAGAGTATATTTCACTCAGCTGGGTGAGATAAATGAAATCCAGAAAGCTGCAGTGGTTTCAGCAAAGTGTAGTTTGCTGAGACAGGTTTGTTTAGATTCTGTCCTGGGCTGGATTTCTTTGGACGGGTAGGTAGGTTGGTAGAGGGACCTACCAGTCCACACCCTTCATGGCTATTTCCCCCAGCAGAAGGTGATCCCAGGTGTCAGTCTGGGTCCGACGGCCTGGGAAGCTCCGATTCTCCTGGTGTACACGGAGATGAAGACAAGCTGTCTAGGTAGTGCCCGGACGGGCAGCAGTGTAGTCTATGGTTAGGGCTATACTGCTGCCGCAGCGTCACCAGGTGCGCTTGTATCGAGGATGCTGTTTTGGCTATGCTGCGTACCAGAAAATAGACTGGACTTTTTTTTCCTGCTGTCTCTACTAAAGTCTGTCATTGCCGACCCCACCCCAAGTATTAATGACACTGTGAGAAAACAACAGGAAGTGACATCATCACAAATGTGAAGGAAAAGGGTCTGTAAGTGGTACCTGACACGGTGGCCACTGCTACATTTCCCTGCTGGAGAGCAGCAGCCGGAACTACGATCCCCTGAGGACTGAGGGCACCGCTTATCCCACTCTGTAAAAACAAACAAGAGAAGTGGCAGTGACCAGAACGGACTGGGGGAGGGGGGTCTGGTGTACTATAGAGTGATTTCACACCTGCACGGGGGAGTAGGGGCCCCCCGGGTCCCCGCTCAGCAGGGTCTCGCTGTTCATCTTGGTCTTCAGGCAGGAGATGTAGCGGCTGCAGAAGTCCTTGCACAGCTCGTTCACCTTCTCCAGCTCCAGCAGGTGAATCCTCAGCACCTGAATGGCCTTCACCATCTGCAGAGAACAGAGATGTGAGGCCACACCCCATGACCCGCCTCCACACAGGCCACACCCTAAACACACCCCATGACCCACCTCCACACAGGCCACACCCTAAACACACCCCCATGACCTGCCTCCATACGTGCCACACTCTAAACAAACCCCATGACCTGCCTCCACACCCTAAACACACATTACCTGGTCCACACCCTAAACACACCCCATGACCTGCCTCCACACCCTAAACACACATTACCTGGTCCACACCCTAAACACACCCCATGACCCGCCCCCATACGTGCCACACCCTAAACACACCACATGACCCACCTCCACACAGGCCACACTCTAAACACACCCCCCATGACCTGCCTCCATACGTGCCACACCCTAAACAAACCCCATGACCTGCCTCCACACCCTAAACACACATTACCTGGTCCACACAGGCCACACCCTAAACACACCCCATGACCCGCCCCCATACGTGCCACACCCTAACCACACCACATGACCCACCTCCAGACCCTAAACACACATTACCTGGTCCACACAGGCCACACCCTAAACACACCGCATGTCCCACCTCCACACAGGCCACACCCTAAACACACCACATTACCCGGCTCCACATGGGCCACACCCTAAACACACCCCCATGACTTGCCTCCATACGTGCCACACCCTAAACACACCACATGACCCAGCTAAAAACAGGCCACACCCTAAACACACTCCCATGACCCGCCTCCATACATGACACACCCTAAACACACATGACCCACCTCCACATGGGCCACACCCAAAACATACTCTATGACCCGCCTCCATACGTGCCACCCTAAACACCTCATATAACCCCCCCCTGCTCCATACAAGAAGCCCATGACCTACCTCCTCATGGGCCTGCTCCATACACACCTCCACATGGGCCTGCTCCGTATACACCCTATGACGCACCTCCATATGGGCCTGCTCCATACACACCTCCACATGGGCCTGCTCCGTATACACCCTATGACGCACCTCCTCATGGGCCTCCTCCATACACACCTCCACATTGAAGACTATTTTTGAATATAAAAGAAAGAGAACTGACATAAACAGAAAAGAATCTTCTCCTGCAGCGCAATCCTTCTTTTTATCACACCTCCACATGGGCCTGCTCCGTATACACCCCATGACGCACCTCCATATGGGCCTGCTCCGTATACACTCCATGACGCACCTCCACATGGGTCTGCTCCGTATACACCCCATGACGCACCTCCACATGGGCCTGCTCCGTATACACCCCATGACGCACCTCCACATGGGTCTGCTCCGTATACACCCCATGACGCACCTCCACATGGGCCTGCTCCGTATACACCCCATGACGCACCTCCACATGGGCCTGCTCCGTATACACCCCATGACGCACCTCCACATGGGCCTGCTCCGTATACACCCCATGACGCACCTCCACATGGGTCTGCTCCGTATACACCCCATGACGCACCTCCACATGGGCCTGCTCCGTATACACCCCATGACGCACCTCCACATGGGCCTGCTCCGTATACACCCCATGACGCACCTCCACATGGGCCTGCTCCGTATACACCCCATGACGCACCTCCACATGGGCCTGCTCCGTATACACCCCATGACGCACCTCCATATGGGCCTGCTCCATACACACCTCCACATGGGCCTGCTCCGTATACACCCCATGACGCACCTCCTCATGGGCCTCCTCCATACACACCTCCACATTGAAGACTATTTTTGAATATAAAAGAAAGAGAACTGACATAAACAGAAAAGAATCTTCTCCTGCAGCGCAATCCTTCTTTTTATCACACCTCCTCATGGGCCTGCTCCGTATACACTCCATGACGCACCTCCACATGGGTCTGCTCCGTATACACCCCATGACGCACCTCCACATGGGCCTGCTCCGTATACACCCCATGACGCACCTCCACATGGGCCTGCTCCGTATACACCCCATGACGCACCTCCACATGGGCCTGCTCCGTATACACCCCATGACGCACCTCCACATGGGCCTGCTCCGTATACACCCCATGACGCACCTTCACATGGGCCTGCTCCGTATACACCCCATGACGCACCTCCACATGGGCCTGCTCCGTATACACCCCATGACGCACCTCCACATGGGCCTGCTCCGTATACACCCCATGACGCACCTCCACATGGGCCTGCGCCGTATACACCCCATGACGCACCTCCACATGGGCCTGCTCCATATACACCCCATGACGCACCTCCACATGGGCCTGCTTTGTATACACCCCATGACGCACCTCCACATGGGCCTGCTCCACACACCCCATGACGCACCTCCACATGGGCCTGCTCTGTACACACTCCATGACGCACCTCCACATGGGCCTGCTCCATATACACCCCATGACGCACCTCCACATGGGCCTGCTCCGTATACACCCCATGACGCACCTCCACATGGGCCTGCTCCGTATACACCCCATGACGCACCTCCACATGGGCCTGCTCCGTATACACCCCATGACGCACCTCCACATGGGCCTGCTCCATATACACCCCATGACGCACCTCCACATGGGCCTGCTCCATATACACCCCATGACGCACCTCCACATGGGCCTGCTCCATACACACTCCATGACGCACCTCCACATGGGCCTGCTCCATACACACTCCATGACGCACCTCCACATGGGCCTGCTCCATACACACTCCATGACGCACCTCCACATGGGCCTGCTCCATACACACTCCATGATGCACCCATATACACACCCCATGATCCTCCTCCACGTGAGCCTGATCCATACACACACCCCATGACTCGCCTCTAATGCTGCAGGTTGTGTTGTATTACAACCTTCCCTCTGTGCACCAGAGTCCAGCTGAGTCACACTGACTACTACCTCATCGGACAGCAGCAAACTCCTCTCAGCTAAACTCATTCACACCCCATGCTATCATCACAGCAGCACCCCCACCACATCAGTCCTCACAATGGTCTACCCACTAGGCTGTCCTCTCCATCCCACCCATCATCCCTCATCATGGTCTACCCATCAGGCTGTCCTCTCCATCGCACCACATCAGTACCCACCATGGTCTACCTGCCAAGCTGTCCTCTCCATCCCCACAGTCAGCTCTCATCATGGTCTACCCACCAGGCTGTCCACTTCCACCCCCCTACTGCCCGTCAGCCCTCAGCATGGGCTACCCAACAGGCTGTTCTCTTCATCCCACTCATCATGGGCTACCCACTAGGCTGTGCTCTCCATCCCCAACTATCAGCCCTAACCATGCTCTACCCACCAGGCTGTCCTCTCCATCGCACTACATCAGTGCCCACCATGGTCTACCCACCAGGCTGTCCTCTCCATCCCCAACCATCAACCCTCATTATGGTCTACCCACCGGGCTGTCCTCTCCATCCCCAACCATCAACCCTCATCATGGTCTACCTACCGGGCTGTCCTCTCCATCCCCAACCATCAGCCCTCATTATGGGCTACCCACCAGGCAACCCCCTTTCATCACCACCACATCAGCCCTCCTCATGATCTACCTACCAGGCTGTCCTCTCCATCCCCATCGTCACCCCTCATTAAGGTCTACCCACCAGGCTGTCTACTTCCATCCCACCACATCAGTGCTCATCATGGTCTACCCACCAAGCTGTCCTCTCTATCCCCAACCATCAACCCTCATCATGGTCTACCCAGCGAGCTGTCCTCTTCATCCCTACCGTCAGAACTTCCCCCTACTTCCCATCAGCCCTCATCATGGGCTACCCACCAGGCTGTCCTCTCCACCTCACCCATCATGGTCTACCCACCAGGCTGTCCACTTCTATCCCACCCATCAACCCTCATCATGGTCTACCCACCAGGCTGTCCTCTCCATCCCACCACATCACCCCTCATCATGGTCTACCCACCCGGCTGTCCTCTGCATCTCCACCCACCAGGCTATCCTCTGCATCCCACCCATCATCCCTCACCATAGTCTACCCACAAGGCTGTCCTCTGCATCTCCACCCATCAGGCTGTCCACTTCCATCCAACTCATCATCCCTCATAAAGGTCTACCCACCAGGCTGTCTGTTTCCGGGTCATCTGAGAAGAAGTCCTTCCCCTCCTTGTGCTGTCTCCTCACAAAGGTCTCTATGTCCAGGTCAAAGCTGGCAGAGGTGGTACTTTCTGACCCTTGGGTGCAGCCTTCACACTTCTCAAAAAGCAGAGCAAGCAGAGGGAAGAGCGGGTGCCTGTAGGGCGAGAAAAAGAGCAGTGGTCTATAGGGGAGTCCTCCTACGTGTGGTGTACGCAGTTCTCAGGCCCACCTCACCTGTAAATAGCCTGCTTATCGGTCTCCATGGGGCTGTCTCCAGCTGCTGGGCTCTGCACCGATGGCTCACTGCTCACCAGGTCCTGCTCCGTCTTGAACTGGGTGACAACCTACATTTACAGAGAGAGGAAAGGAACCTGAGCCTATCCTTGAAACCAAGGGATTGGGAGGAAAGGGCAACCGAGGGGGTCCGCAAAAGAGGGCAACAGAGGGGGTCCGCAAAAGAGGGCAACCGAGGGGGTCCGCAGAGGAGGCCAACCGAGGGGGACCGCAGAGGAGGCCAACCGAGGGGGTCCGCAGAGGAGGCCAACCGAGGGGGTCCGCAGAGGAGGCCAACCGAGGGGGTCCGCAGAGGAGGCCAACCGAGGGGGTCCGCAGAGGAGGCCAACCGAGGGGGTCCGCAGAGGAGGCCAACCGAGGGGGTCCGCAGAGGAGGCCAACCGAGGGGGTCCGCAGAGGAGGCCAACCGAGGGGGTCCGCAGAGGAGGCCAACCGAGGGGGTCCGCAGAGAAGGCCAACCGAGGGGGTCCGCAGAGGAGGCCAACCGAGGGGGTCCGCATGAGAGGTCAACCAAGGGGTCCGCAGAAGAGGCCAACCGAGGTGGTGGGGGTAGTGTCTGAAACTAGGTGATTGGGAGGAGGGGGCAACCAAGGGGTCCGCAGAAGAGGGCAACCGAGGGGGTCCGCAGAGGAGGGCAACCGAGGGGTATAGAGGAGTGAGATGAGGTGTCTGCTGACATCTACCGAGGCTCACAATAGTCGTGCAGAGTAAGAACAGATGAGTGGACGTCCTGCGGTCACTACTGCGCACTGTCCACCAGAGGTCCCCATCACCCGACCCCGTTACCTGCGGCTCCTCCGGGTAGTTTTCCATGCCCATATGGTCTGTGGACATCATACTGCGCTGACTGCTGCCCTCATCTCACAGCTGATACCTCGGCGCACTGACCTGAGGAGCAAGAGAGGAACGTCAACAGAAACTGTAAAGAACGTAAAAAACTATGAGGTATCGGGGGAGGGAGGCCGCGTACTGCGAGGTATTAGGTAGAGAGGCCACATGCTGCGAGGTATTAGGTAGAGAGGCCACATGCTGCGAGGTATTAGGTAGAGAGGCCACATGCTGCGAGGTATTAGGTAGAGAGGCCACATGCTGCGAGGTATTAGGGAGGGAGGCCACGTACTGCGAGGTATCGGGGGGGGGGAGGCCGCGTACTGCGAGGTATCGGGGAGGGAGGCCGCGTACTGCAAGGCATCGGGGAGGGAGGCCGCGTACTGCAAGGCATCGGGGAGGGAGGTATCGGGGGGGAGGCTGCGTACTAAGAGGCATCGGGGAGGGAGGCCGCGTACTGCGAGGCATCGGGGAGGGAGGCTGTGTACTGCGAGGCATCGGGGAGGGAGGCCGCGTACTGCGAGGCATCGGGGAGGGAGGCCATGTACTGCGAGGCATCGGGGAGGGAGGCCGCGTACTGCGAGGCATCGGGGAGGGAGGCCGCGTATTGCGAGGTATCGGGAAGAATCCTGTGCACATATTCAGTGTGGACACAAAAAGAACACAGATATTCCCGGGTGCACACACTGAGGAAGGAATTTATTTCCAGGTGCACTCAAAACAGAGGAATCATTTCCAAGTGCACACATATGAGAGGAAATAATTTCCTAAAGCAACACGAAGGAGGAAGCCATTTCTGGGTGCAAACACAGAAGAGGACGCAATTTCCCGGTGCACACATGGGGGAGGAAATCACTTCCTAAAGCACACACGAGGGAGGAAGCCATTTCCGGGTGCAAACACAAAAGAGGACGCAATTTCCCGGTGCACACATGGGGGAAGAAATCACTTCCTAAAGCACACACGAGGGAGGAAGCCATTTCTGGGTGCACTCATGGGAAATGAAGCCATTTCCGGGTGCACACACGGAAGAGGAAGCCAATTCCGGGTGCACACACGGGAAAGGAAACCATTTCCTCGTGCACACACGGGAAAGGAAGCCATTTCCGGGTGCACTCATGGGAAAGGAAACCATTTCCGGGTGCACTCATGGGAAAGGAAACCATTTCCGGGTGCACTCATGGGAAAGGAAACCATTTCCGGGTGCACTCATGGGAAAGGAAACCATTTCCGGGTGCACTCATGGGAAAGGAAACCATTTCCGGGTGCACTCAAGGGAAAGGAAACCATTTCCGGGTGCACTCATGGGAAAGGAAACCATTTCCGGGTGCACTCATGGGAAAGGAAACCATTTCCGGGTGCACTCATGGGAAAGGAAACCATTTCCGGGTGCACTCATGGGAAAGGAAGACATTTCCGGGTGCACACATGGGAAAGGAAGCCATTTCCGGGTGCACTCCTGGGAAAGGAAGCCATTTCCGGGTGCATTCATGGGAAAGGAAGCCATTTCCGGGTGTACACACGGAAGAGGAAGCCAATTCCGGGTGCACACATGGGAAAGGAAGCCTTTTCCGGGTGCACTCATGGGAAAGGAAACCATTTCCAGGGGCACACACGAAGGAGGAAGCCATTTCTGGGTGCAAACACAGAAGAGGACGCAATTTCCAGGTGCACACATGGGGGAGGAAATCACTTCCTAAAGCACACACGAGAGAGGAAGCCATTTCCGGGTGCACTCATGGAAAATGAAGCCATTTCCGGGTGAACACACGGAAGAGGAAGCCAATTCTGGGTGCACACACGGGAAAGGAAGCCATTTCCTTGTGCACACACGGGAAAGGAGCCATTTCCATGTGCACTCATGGGAAAGAAAGCCATTTCCGGGTGCACTCATGGGAAAGGAAGCCATTTCCAGCGGCACACACGGAAGAGGAAGCCATTTCCAGGTGCACACACGGGAAGGAAGCCATTTCCGGTAGAAAACCACGGGAAGGAAGCCATTTCCGGGTGCACACTGATTAGAAACCCTTTTCACACTTTTTAACAGTTCTCCCCTCCCCGTTCCAGTGAAGCCCCTCCCCTGGCTGCTCCGCCCTCGGTTCTGCCCCGCCCTCCGGCCGCTAATGCTGGAACCCTGGCAACAGCCCTGAGCCCACTGTGATTGGCTGAGCGCTGAAGGGGCCGCTGTCTATTGGATGGACGGGGAAGGCGCGCTCACGTGAGAAGGGCGCGTCCACGATGGTGGAGGGCGGGTCCAGACTCGCGCATAAGGAGGGGGAGGGTCCGGGGACGCGCAGGGATAGCACGGTGGGAGGCCGGGGGCGCGCAGAACGGAGACGAGAAGACCCGGGGGGCCGTGGCAGCGTGTATGGAGAGTGTGCAGAGCGGGAGGGCGGCGGGGAGGACGAGGAAGCGGTGCGAGCCGGCGGGCGGGCGCTGTGACTGACAGCTTACCCGGTGCCAATCTTCGTCACACTGACAAGCGGCTGCAGCAATCGGGACCCGCAGGGGCGCCTACGTCATCACGTTCCACGCCGCATATTAGCATAAGGCAGGCTGGCGATGTGACGTCATCACGTAGGGTGGGACTATGTAAGCAGTCATGTGGACGTCTCTCTGCTGATTGGCTGCAGCTTGGATCATAAATATTTAAAAACACGGATGTCTACGCATGCGCACTGTCCACTTGTCGCATCTGTGTCTGTATATAAAGCCCTATATCATCTGTGTAATGTCTGTATATATATCTACATATAACCCTATATCCTCTGTGTAATGTCTGTATATATATCTACATATAACCCTATATCCTCTGTGTAATGTCTGTATATATCTACATATAACCCTATATCCTCTGTGTAATGTCTGTATATATATCTACATATAACCCTATATCCTCTGTGTAATGTCTGTATATATATCTACATATAACCCTATATCCTCTGTGTAATGTCTGTATATATCTACATATAACCCTATATCCTCTGTGTAATGTCTGTATATATCTACATATAACCCTATATCCTCTGTGTAATGTCTGTATATATATCTACATATAACCCTATATCATCTGTGTAATGTCTGTATATATATCTACATATAACCCTATATCCTCTGTGTAATGTCTGTATATATCTACATATAACCCTATATCCTCTGTGTAATGTCTGTGTATATCTACATATAACCCTATATCCTCTGTGTAATGTCTGTATATATCTACATATAACCCTATATCCTCTGTGTAATGTCTGTATATATCTACATATAACCCTATATCCTCTGTGTAATGTCTGTATATATATCTACATATAACCCTATATCATCTGTGTAATGTCTGTATATATCTACATATAACCCTATATCCTCTGTGTAATGTCTGTATATATCTACATATAACCCTATATCATCTGTGTAATGTCTGTATATATCTACATATAACCCTATATCCTCTGTGTAATGTCTGTATATATCTACATATAACCCTATATCCTCTGTGTAATGTCTGTATATATATCTACATATAACCCTATATCATCTGTGTAATGTCTGTATATATCTACATATAACCCTATATCATCTGTGTAATGTCTGTATATATCTACATATAACCCTATATCCTCTGTGTAATGTCTGTGTATATCTACATATAACCCTATATCATCTGTGTAATGTCTGTGTATATCTACATATAACCCTATATCATCTGTGTAATGTCTGTATATATCTACATATAACCCTATATCCTCTGTGTAATGTCTGTATATATCTACATATAACCCTATATCCTCTGTGTAATGTCTGTATATATATCTACATATAACCCTATATCCTCTGTGTAATGTCTGTATATATCTACATATAACCCTATATCCTCTGTGTAATGTCTGTATATATCTACATATAACCCTATATCCTCTGTGTAATGTCTGTATATATCTACATATAACCCTATATCCTCTGTGTAATGTCTGTATATATCTACATATAACCCTATATCCTCTGTGTAATGTCTGTATATATCTACATATAACCCTATATCCTCTGTGTAATGTCTGTATATATCTACATATAACCCTATATCCTCTGTGTAATGTCTGTATATATATCTACATATAACCCTATATCATCTGTGTAATGTCTGTATATATATCTACATATAACCCTATATCCTCTGTGTAATGTCTGTATATATATCTACATATAACCCTATATCCTCTGTGTAATGTCTGTATATATCTACATATAACCCTATATCCTCTGTGTAATGTCTGTATATATATCTACATATAACCCTATATCCTCTGTGTAATGTCTGTATATATATCTACATATAACCCTATATCCTCTGTGTAATGTCTGTATATATATCTACATATAACCCTATATCCTCTGTGTAATGTCTGTATATATATCTACATATAACCCTATATCCTCTGTGTAATGTCTGTATATATATCTACATATAACCCTATATCATCTGTGTAATGTCTGTATATATATCTACATATAACCCTATATCCTCTGTGTAATGTCTGTATATATCTACATATAACCCTATATCCTCTGTGTAATGTCTGTATATATATCTACATATAACCCTATATCCTCTGTGTAATGTCTGTATATATATCTACATATAACCCTATATCCTCTGTGTAATGTCTGTATATATCTACATATAACCCTATATCCTCTGTGTAATGTCTGTATATATATCTACATATAACCCTATATCGTCTGTGTAATGTCTGTGTATATCTACATATAACCCTATATCCTCTGTGTAATGTCTGTATATATATCTACATATAACCCTATATCCTCTGTGTAATGTCTGTATATATATCTACATATAACCCTATATCCTCTGTGTAATGTCTGTATACATCTACATATAACCCTATATCATCTGTGTAATGTCTGTATATATCTACATATAACCCTATATCATCTGTGTAATGTCTGTATATATCTACATATAACCCTATATCCTCTGTGTAATGTCTGTATATATATCTACATATAACCCTATATCATCTGTGTAATGTCTGTATATATATCTACATATAACCCTATATCCTCTGTGTAATGTCTGTATATATATCTACATATAACCCTATATCATCTGTGTAATGTCTGTATATAGATCTACATATAACCCTATATCATCTGTGTAATGTCTGTATATATATCTACATATAACCCTATATCATCTGTGTAATGTCTGTATATATCTACATATAACCCTATATCATCTGTGTAATGTCTGTATATATCTGCATATAACCCTATATCATCTGTGTAATGTCTGTATATATATCTACATATAACCCTATATCCTCTGTGTAATGTCTGTATATATATCTACATATAACCCTATATCATCTGTGTAATGTCTGTATATAGATCTACATATAACCCTATATCATCTGTGTAATGTCTGTATATATATCTACATATAACCCTATATCATCTGTGTAATGTCTGTATATATATCTACATATAAC
Source organism: Bufo bufo (assembly GCF_905171765.1). Classification (NCBI taxonomy): domain Eukaryota; kingdom Metazoa; phylum Chordata; class Amphibia; order Anura; family Bufonidae; genus Bufo; species Bufo bufo. Next base: position 996,103 of record NC_053391.1, read on the forward strand.
CCTATATCATCTGTGTAATGTCTGTATATATCTACATATAACCCTATATCCTCTGTGTAATGTCTGTATATATATCTACATATAACCCTATATCCTCTGTGTAATGTCTGTATATATCTACATATAACCCTATATCATCTGTGTAATGTCTGTATATATCTACATATAACCCTATATCCTCTGTGTAATGTCTGTATATATATCTACATATAACCCTATATCATCTGTGTAATGTCTGTATATATCTACATATAACCCTATATCATCTGTGTAATGTCTGTATATATATCTACATATAACCCTATATCCTCTGTGTAATGTCTGTATATATCTACATATAACCCTATATCCTCTGTGTAATGTCTGTATATATCTACATATAACCCTATATCATCTGTGTAATGTCTGTATATATATATCTACATATAACCCTATATCATCTGTGTAATGTCTGTATATATCTACATATAACCCTATATCATCTGTGTAATGTCTGTATATATCTACATATAACCCTATATCCTCTGTGTAATGTCTGTATATATCTAAATATAACCCTATATCCTCTGTGTAATGTCTGTGTATATCTACATATAACCCTATATCATCTGTGTAATGTCTGTATATATATATCTACATATAACCCTATATCATCTGTGTAATGTCTGTATATATCTACATATAACCCTATATCATCTGTGTAATGTCTGTATATATCTACATATAACCCTATATCATCTGTGTAATGTCTGTATATATCTACATATAACCCTATATCATCTGTGTAATATCTGTATATATATCTACATATAACCCTATATCATCTGTGTAATGTCTGTATATATATCTACATATAACCCTATATCATCTGTGTAATGTCTGTATATATATATCTACATATAACCCTATATCATCTGTGTAATGTCTGTATATATATCTACATATAACCCTATATCCTCTGTGTAATGTCTGTATATATCTACATATAACCCTATATCCTCTGTGTAATGTCTGTATATATATCTACATATAACCCTATATCCTCTGTGTAATGTCTGTATATATCTACATATAACCCTATATCATCTGTGTAATGTCTGTATATATATCTACATATAACCCTATATCCTCTGTGTAATGTCTGTATATATATCTACATATAACCCTATATCATCTGTGTAATGTCTGTATATATATATCTACATATAACCCTATATCCTCTGTGTAATGTCTGTATATATCTACATATAACCCTATATCCTCTGTGTAATGTCTGTATATATATCTACATATAACCCTATATCATCTGTGTAATGTCTGTATATATCTACATATAACCCTATATCATCTGTGTAATGTCTGTATATATATCTACATATAACCCTATATCATCTGTGTAATGTCTGTGTATATATATCTACATATAACCCTATATCATCTGTGTAATGTCTGTATATATATCTACATATAACCCTATATCCTCTGTGTAATGTCTGTATATATCTACATATAACCCTATATCCTCTGTGTAATGTCTGTATATATCTACATATAACCCTATATCCTCTGTGTATATCTACATATAACCCTATATCATCTGTGTAATGTCTGTGTATATATATCTACATATAACCCTATATCCTCTGTGTAATGTCTGTATATATCTACATATAACCCTATATCGTCTGTGTAATGTCTGTATATATCTACATATAACCCTATATCCTCTGTGTAATGTCTGTATATATCTACATATAACCCTATATCCTCTGTGTAATGTCTGTATATATCTACATATAACCCTATATCGTCTGTGTAATGTCTGTATATATCTACATATAACCCTATATCGTCTGTGTAATGTCTGTATATATCTACATATAACCCTATATCCTCTGTGTAATGTCTGTATATATCTACATATAACCCTATATCATCTGTGTAATGTCTGTATATATCTATCTACATATAACCCTATATCATCTGTGTAATGTCTGTATATATATCTACATATAACCCTATATCCTCTGTGTAATGTCTGTATATATCTACATATAACCCTATATCATCTGTGTAATGTCTGTATATATCTACATATAACCCTATATCATCTGTGTAATGTCTGTATATATCTATCTACATATAACCCTATATCATCTGTGTAATGTCTGTATATATATCTACATATAACCCTATATCCTCTGTGTAATGTCTGTATATATATCTACATATAACCCTATATCCTCTGTGTAATGTCTGTATATATATCTACATATAACCCTATATCCTCTGTGTAATGTCTGTATATATCTATCTACATATAACCCTATATCATCTGTGTAATGTCTGTATATATCTACATATAACCCTATATCCTCTGTGTAATGTCTGTATATATATCTACATATAACCCTATATCCTCTGTGTAATGTCTGTATATATCTACATATAACCCTATATCCTCTGTGTAATGTCTGTATATATATCTACATATAACCCTATATCATCTGTGTAATGTCTGTATATATATCTACATATAACCCTATATCATCTGTGTAATGTCTGTATATATCTACATATAACCCTATATCCTCTGTGTAATGTCTGTATATATCTACATATAACCCTATATCCTCTGTGTAATGTCTGTATATATATCTACATATAACCCTATATCATCTGTGTAATGTCTGTATATATATCTACATATAACCCTATATCCTCTGTGTAATGTCTGTATATATCTACATATAACCCTATATCATCTGTGTAATGTCTGTATATATCTACATATAACCCTATATCCTCTGTGTAATGTCTGTATATATATCTACATATAACCCTATATCCTCTGTGTAATGTCTGTATATATCTACATATAACCCTATATCCTCTGTGTAATGTCTGTATATATCTACATATAACCCTATATCCTCTGTGTAATGTCTGTATATATATCTACATATAACCCTATATCATCTGTGTAATGTCTGTATATATCTACATATAACCCTATATCCTCTGTGTAATGTCTGTATATATCTACATATAACCCTATATCCTCTGTGTAATGTCTGTATATATATCTACATATAACCCTATATCCTCTGTGTAATGTCTGTGTATATATCTACATATAACCCTATATCATCTGTGTAATGTCTGTATATAGATCTACATATAACCCTATATCCTCTGTGTAATGTCTGTATATATCTACATATAACCCTATATCATCTGTGTAATGTCTGTATATATATCTACATATAACCCTATATCATCTGTGTAATGTCTGTATATATCTACATATAACCCTATATCCTCTGTGTAATGTCTGTATATATCTACATATAACCCTATATCCTCTGTGTAATGTCTGTATATATATCTACATATAACCCTATATCCTCTGTGTAATGTCTGTATATATATCTACATATAACCCTATATCGTCTGTGTAATGTCTGTATATATATCTACATATAACCCTATATCCTCTGTGTAATGTCTGTATATATCTACATATAACCCTATATCCTCTGTGTAATGTCTGTATATATATATATCTACATATAACCCTATATCCTCTGTGTAATGTCTGTATATATATCTACATATAACCCTATATCGTCTGTGTAATGTCTGTATATATATCTACATATAACCCTATATCCTCTGTGTAATGTCTGTATATATCTACATATAACCCTATATCCTCTGTGTAATGTCTGTATATATATCTACATATAACCCTATATCCTCTGTGTAATGTCTGTATATATATCTACATATAACCCTATATCCTCTGTGTAATGTCTGTATATATCTACATATAACCCTATATCCTCTGTGTAATGTCTGTATATATATCTACATATAACCCTATATCCTCTGTGTAATGTCTGTATATATCTACATATAACCCTATATCATCTGTGTAATGTCTGTATATATATCTACATATAACCCTATATCCTCTGTGTAATGTCTGTATATATCTACATATAACCCTATATCATCTGTGTAATGTCTGTATATATCTACATATAACCCTATATCCTCTGTGTAATGTCTGTATATATCTACATATAACCCTATATCATCTGTGTAATGTCTGTATATATCTACATATAACCCTATATCCTCTGTGTAATGTCTGTATATATCTACATATAACCCTATATCGTCTGTGTAATGTCTGTATATATATATCTACATATAACCCTATATCCTCTGTGTAATGTCTGTATATATATATCTACATATAACCCTATATCCTCTGTGTAATGTCTGTATATATATCTACATATAACCCTATATCGTCTGTGTAATGTCTGTATATATATCTACATATAACCCTATATCCTCTGTGTAATGTCTGTATATATCTACATATAACCCTATATCCTCTGTGTAATGTCTGTATATATATATATATCTACATATAACCCTATATCCTCTGTGTAATGTCTGTATATATATCTACATATAACCCTATATCCTCTGTGTAATGTCTGTATATATATCTACATATAACCCTATATCATCTGTGTAATGTCTGTATATATATCTACATATAACCCTATATCCTCTGTGTAATGTCTGTATATATCTACATATAACCCTATATCATCTGTGTAATGTCTGTATATATCTACATATAACCCTATATCCTCTGTGTAATGTCTGTATATATCTACATATAACCCTATATCATCTGTGTAATGTCTGTATATATCTACATATAACCCTATATCCTCTGTGTAATGTCTGTATATATCTACATATAACCCTATATCGTCTGTGTAATGTCTGTATATATATATCTACATATAACCCTATATCCTCTGTGTAATGTCTGTATATATATATCTACATATAACCCTATATCCTCTGTGTAATGTCTGTATATATATCTACATATAACCCTATATCGTCTGTGTAATGTCTGTATATATATCTACATATAACCCTATATCCTCTGTGTAATGTCTGTATATATCTACATATAACCCTATATCCTCTGTGTAATGTCTGTATATATCTACATATAACCCTATATCCTCTGTGTAATGTCTGTATATATATCTACATATAACCCTATATCCTCTGTGTAATGTCTGTATATATATCTACATATAACCCTATATCATCTGTGTAATGTCTGTGTATATATCTACATATAACCCTATATCCTCTGTAGTATATATACACTCACCTAAAGAATTATTAGTGCCCCCATACTAATACGGTGTTGGACCCCCTTTTGCCTTCAGAACTGCCCTAATTCTAGGTGGCATTGATTCCACAAGGTGCTGATGGCATTCTTTAGAAATGTTGGCCCATATTGATAGGATAGCATCTTGCAGTTGATGGAGATTTGAGGGATGCACATCCAGGGCACGAAGCTCCCGTTCCACCACATCCCAAAGATGCTCTATTGGGTTGAGATCTGGTGACTGTGGGGCCATTTTAGTACAGTGAACTCATTGGTTTCTTGAACATGACAATGTGAGATGATTGGAGCTTTGTGACATGGTGCATTATCCTGCTGGAAGTAGCCATCAGAGGATGGAGACATGTTCTCATTCTGTTTACACCAAATTCGGACTCTACCATTTGAATGTCTCAACAGAAATCGAGACTCATCAGACCAGGCAACATTTTTCCAGTCTCCAACAGTCCAGTTTTGGTGAGCTCGTGCAAATTGTAGCCTCTTTTTCCTATTTGTAGTGGAGATGAGTGGTCCCCGGTGGGGTCTTCTGCTGTTGTAGCCCATCCGCCTCACGGTTGTGCGTGTTGTGGCTTCACAAATGCTTTGCTGCAGACCTCGGGTGTAACGAGTGGTTATTTCAGCCAACGTTGCTCTTCTATCAGCTTGAATCAGTCGGCCCATTCTCCTCTGACCTCTAGCATCCACAAGGCATTTTCGCCCACAGGACGGCCGCATACTGGATGTTTTTCCCTTTTTGCACCATTCTTTGTAAACCCTAGAAATGGTTGTGCATGAAAATCCCAGTAACTGAGCAGATTGTGAAATACTCAGACCGGCCCGTCTGGCACCAACAACCACGCCACGCTCAAAACGGCTTCAATCACCTTTATTTCCCATTCTGACATTCAGTTTGGAGTTCAGGAGATTGTCTTGACCAGGAGCCCCCCCTAAATGCATCGAAGGAACTGCCATGTGATTGGTTGACTAGATAATTGCATCAATGAGAAATAGAACAGGTGTTCCTAATAATTCTTTAGGTGAGTGTACATATAATTACACATTTCAGTTAGTGTCAATTTAGATTTTTGCACGAACGCCCATCTCCGTACGTGCATTTTGCAAGCACCGATCAGTAGTGTCCATTACTGATTGCGTCTGCTCAGTTTGCACTTCAAGTATTTTTTTTTTGTGCAAAAAATGTTTCTTTGTTTTTTGCTGCCTTTTTTTTGTGCAGCATATTTTTTAAAAAAAATTCTTCTAAATTTCAAATGTATTACAAGCCCCTTCACGTGTGAAAACACTACATACACACCTCTCACACTAAATAAAGTTTACACATTTCACACCCCAATAAAATAAAAATGGCCGGTCTGTCCTGACGAGTAAATTCAGCTGAAGAGGCATATGCCATCCTTGCCTCCGATACTGAGTCTGCCAGTGAGGAAGAAGAGTATGCCACTTTCCTCTACCCCCTAATCATCATCTGGTGATGAGGGACCCTCTAGAAGGTGCCCCAGGGTAGCAGCGGAGGCAGACCCCCAGAGTGAGCCCCTGTGGACCCCACCCCTGACGATTATCAGCCTCAAATTCCTGAGTTTATGGGCAACTCAGGAATACAGATAGACTGTTCGGGCTTCACAGAAACCAATTTTTTTTTAAATCTTCTCTTTAGATTTTGTAAATGTAATGGTGGCCCAAACCAAGTTATACGCCCAACAATTCATTGCTCAGAACCCCACCTCGCCATACGCTAGACCCCTAGGTTGGACCCCAGTAAGTGCAGCAGAGATGATGAAGTTTTGGGGACTCGTGCTGCATATGGGCGTTGTAAAGAAGCCAAACGTTCGACAATATTGGAGTTCGGACATTTTCTACCATGACCCGGAAGCGATTTGAGTCCATTAGAAAATTCCCATACTACAACGACAATGCACAGTGCCCACCCCAAAATGACCCAACATTTGACCGTCTATTCAAAGTTAGGCCTGTTCTCGACCACTTTAACACCAGGTTTGCTCAGGTGTACAACCCAGAGAAAAACGTCTGTGTAGATGAGTCCCTATTACTGTTCAAAGGGGGGATTAGATTCTGCCAGTACCTGCCTAGCAAACGGGCAAGGTATGTAATAAAGTTATACAAACTTTGTGATAGTAGCTCCGGGTACACCCACAAGTTCCGCATTTATGAAGGGAAAGATTTCCGTATAGAACCCCCAGAATGCCCCCCCCCCCCCATCCTAGGAGTTAGTGGGAAGATCATGTGGGACTTACTGCACCCACTGCTGGATAAGGGTTACCACCTGTGGATAACTATAATCCCAGCTTACCCCTATTCATGTCCCTAACACTGAGTAAGGGTGAAAGTAGGGCTCTCCTCCATGAGAACATGCTGGTGGTACGTCCATATACTGGCCACCATTCACACTAACACCAGCTCCCCTGCTCCTGTACGAGGTACCACTACCTCCAAACCAGTTTGTATCCTGGACTACAACAGGCACATGGGAGGGGTGGATCTTTCAGATCAACTTCTGAAGCCCTACAGTGCCACACGGAAAACAAAAGTGTGGTACAAAAAGCTGGCCGTACACATTGTACCGATGGCTATGTGTCTGTGCTATTTCAATCTGCAGGCAACACATGAACTTTCCTCCAGTTCCAAGAGGTGGTTATAAAGGCCCGAATTTTTCAAACCCAGGATGGGGGGGGGGGCTTTCTGGGGGTTCTATATGGAAATCTTTCCCTTCGTAAATGCGAAACTTGTGGGTGTACCCGGAGCTACTATCACAAAGTTTGTATAACTTTATTACATGATCAACAATAACGGCGGAGCTACTCATTACTGAGTTCATGTTTGGAAGTTGGATTTCTGTTTTGGGTGGGGTTTTAGTTTTTTTTTGGAGGTGTGGTCCTAAACTTTGGATCAGCTAAAAAACAGCCTGTTTCAGTTTATTCGTTATTTTCAATTAATTGAATGCTCAAAAAATTTTTTTGTCTCCCTCCCATTTCTTGTTGCACGTTGAAGCTCCACTTGGAATCTTGTTAAGATCCAACAATGTAAAATATGATTTTTTCCCATTTTTCAAGTGGTCTTAAACTTTTGATCAGGACTGTATTTCCACCTTTATAGCTCTGATTTAGGCCCCGTGCACACAAACGTGTGCTTCCCGTTGCCGTATTGCGAACAGCATTTGCAGATCCGCAATACACGGGTGCCGTTCCGTGGGCATTCCGCATGACGGATGCGGACCCATTTACTTGAATGGGTCCGCAAATCTGGAGATGCGGAACAGAAGCACTACGGAGTGCTTCTGTGGGGTTTCGTCCCGTTAAAAGATAGAACATGTCCAATTTTTTTGCGGAAAGGCCGGATCGCGGACCCATTAAAGTGAATGGGTCTGCGATCCGCTGCGGCTGCCCCACAGACTGTTCGTGCATTGCGGCCCGCAGCACGACCACGGGGTGCACACGTTCGTGTGCAGGGGGCCTTAGTCCACTTCACTTGCATATCCACTATCCAACAACCACTACATATTCTTTTCTGTGAGACAACTTTTAGGTCAAAAGTGCCCTTTCCACCCCATAAAAAGGTTTGTACGGGGGTGCTCTTTTGAAAATGGGGGTCACTTCTTGGTGTTTTTAATTTCTGGGGACCTCAGGAAATTTTTAAATGTGACGTGACACCTAAAATCCATGTTTGCCAATTCAGGCCTGCCTGCAAAATCCATATTTTGCTGTTTGCCTGCTGTGCGCCCATACAGCAGGCTACAAGCACATATGGGGTGTTCCTAAATGGGGAACACATACTGGGGTGCATTTTCTCCCTTAACCCCTTGTGAAAGTGAGCAATTGGGGTCTGCTAGTAATTTTTCATTTTTACAAATGTGTGCTTTGAAATGCTTTAACAAGTGTTTCAGCCTTCTGTGAGACACATGTTTGCTGAAAAGTACCCTTTCTACCACTTAAAATGTTTGTACGGGGGTGCTCTTTCCAAAATGGGGTCACTTCTTGGGGGTTTTATTTTCTGGGGACCTCAGGTATCTTTTAAATGCAACATGGCACCTAAAATCCATGTCTGCCGATTCAGGTCAGCAAAATCCATATTTTTCTGTTGGAGTCTAGAGCCCTGCTGTGCACCCATACATCATTTTTTGAGCACATATGGGGTGTTGCCATATTCGGTTGGAAATGGGGAACAAAATGTGGGATGAATTTTGTCCTGTTACTCTTTGGGAAAGTGAAAAATGTGGGTGTAAAGCAACTTTTTTGTGAAAAAAAGTAATTTTTTATTTTGACTGCCAAGTGTTTCCTAATTCTGTGAAACGCCTGATGGGTAAAAGTGCTCACTACACACCTTAAAATATTCCTTGAGGGGTGTAGTTTCCAGAATGGGGTCACTTTTTTGGGGTTTCCACTGTAGGGCCACCTCAGGGTGTCTTCATATGCGACATAGCTCCCAATTACCATTCCAGCTAAATTCGCTCTGCAAAAACCATATGGCGCTCCTTCCACTCTGAAGCCTGCTGTGCGCCCATACATCAGTTTTTGAGCACACATGGGGTGTTTCTGTAAACTCCAGATTCAGGGTAATAGATTTTGAGTTTTGTTTGGCTGTTAACCCGTGATGTGTTGCAGAAAAAAGTGATTAATATTTAAAATCTGCTAAAGATAAAAGTGAAATTTCATTCCCATTTTACTTTCATCCTCGTTGGGCACCTAAAGGGTTAACAACATTTGTAAAATCAGTTTTGAATAGTTTGAGGGGTGTCGTTAGTAAAATGGGGTGATTTATGGGTGGTTTCCAATCGTTAATTTCTAACGATAATTTCCCTTAGTGTCGGTGGGTAATAATTCAATTAAGAATTATTAATTATGGTCATAAAAATTATTAACCATAAAAAAAAAAAAATTATAAAATTTGTCATAAATTCTTAAAATCATGACCTGGTGAATTGTAGACAACCTAATTGATACAATTCACATCTGAGTCCGACTATTTCCTCAGATAAATAAGCTCTTTTTGACGTGAGATGACGTTAATGATAAAATGTAGTTCTACATTATACAATGATACACAGGTATTATAAAAATATGCAGATTTATTGGTTACAAGGTTATACATATATAAGTAAACACAAAGATACATGCAAATGAATATATATAGCGTTAATATAAAGCATTACAAGCTTAACAATACATGTGAGTTGAAATAACTTGTCACATTATAACAAAGCTATTATAAGGTTAGGATATCAAAGCAGGAACATAAGTTATATACATTACTTCTGTTCAGAGAAAACCTCATGATATCAGGATGGGAATGTCTAATCCTAGACATCAATATAGAATGCTAAATACATTCTACCCCCCCTAACCAACTACACATCACATGGCTTCAAGATGGGCAAATCCATCCAAGGATATAACTTAGAAGAGATAACTTTATCCTTCCGCCCCATCCTGGACTATTTTCACATACGTAACTTTGGTAAGACTATTAAGACAAATAACAGGGATCTAGGATCTTAAATGGGAAGGACTTGAAACATGTCTTTCCTGTGGGAATCCATCACTTAGCTTGGCGAAGAATGTTCTATCAATATAATATATATATATATATATATATATATATATATATATATATATATATATATAAGCAATCATTTAATGCTTTGCTAGATTATGAGTCTAGATTCTTCTGCAGGTAGAATGAAGTCTCACAATATCCTAAGACTACATCTCAATATGGAGATGATCAATTAATTTAATGATTTACTTATTCGCCAATCTAGATGGTATAATTTCACCCACACTATCAAATTAGTCTTAATAAAATGAAATATCATTTTCTGTGTCTCTTACCAAGTCCTAGTAGGAATCTCACTTCTGCTCCTAGGAAAGCTGGGTGGTCCATCATAGCACATCTCACCATGGCTTTCATCTTGATAGACCCCTCTAGAGACTCAACTTCTCTCTTTTCCTCTCTCTCTTTCTTTTTTCTTCTCTTGCCTTCTCTCTATGGCTTATGATCCCAAACTTATCAGTTAGACACACCTTCCTAGTTTGGGAACTTTCCAATCATTGTCGGATGGGCGTGACCATTGATAAAATGTGACATCATAACCCTACCCAGAATGCATTTTTGCTACAGTTGTAATGTCACCTACTGACACATAGGTGGCACTGCTGTATAAGCTATTTGCATCATAGTATAAAGGGTTAACTTATATAAGTCCGAATATACATTTTGACCTTAGAAGCTTTAATTCAAAGCTATAGGGATTAATTCTGACACTTGTAGCAATTAGAGACAGACCTCTAGGCGTCTCACTTAGTGTTTCTCACACTGTTTATTTGTGGATCGTAAATTCCCTTGTTTTCTCACAGAGATATCAGTACCTCCTCTGTCATACCAAAGATGTGATTAATTGTTACAAAACACACATCTTCACAGACACTCTTCTAATGAGAAATATATAGAAATATACTGGATACATGTTGTCTTCGTAACATATAACAATATAATATAAACAAATATATATATGTCCTACTGATTGTCTTATGCTAAGGACTAACTAAGGCTCATTAAATGAATACATACATATTATATATTTTGCTTCATTAATAAATGCCTAATTGTATAGGTAATTATCACCAGCTGCACAGAGCTTATCTTTACCTCCCGTCATAAATTTAAGTAAGTAAACAAGGCGGATTCTTCTCAGACTGGTACATTCATGAGAAGGATAACACTGAAGAGTATAAACCTTTGTGTGACCTTAATTTGGCCTACTCAAGACATACAAAATTGCAACTATAGTCGAGCATGGCTCTTAAAGGCAATGAACATCCATTTTGACAATAATGAATTGGATATCAATGCATTTACCTATGAAAAGGCCCAACATTAGTCCTAACAGCAGCACAGATGGGGGTTAACTACCCCCCGTGGACTGGTAGGACCGGCGGAATTTTAATGAGCCTAAGAACCAATAACAAAGCTTTACACCCGTACAAAAGGAGGGAACACCCCCCAGCCCACTGTGTCTATAGCAAGAATAACTTACTAGGGTGGGAAATTTGTGTGCTGCTGTTAGGACTAAGGGAAAACAAATTATCGTTAGAAATTAACGATTCCCTTACGTCCTACCAGCAACAAAGATGGGGAAATAGCAAGAAGAACCCCTAGGGAGGGCCCTCATGCCTGGCAGAGCTAAGGATAGCCTGCCCAAAGGCCGAAAACTCAGCTACCCTGGCGTCTAGTCTGTAGTGGGAGATGAAAGTGGATTCAGAGCTCCAGGAGGCAGCTTTACAAATCATCTCCAGAGGAAGGAGACTTCTTTCAGCAAAGGAAGTAGAGATGGCCCTTGTGGAATGGGCCTTCACAAACTCTGGAGGATCCAAAGCCTGAGAAACAAAAGATTCTCTAATGGCCTCCTAAAGGCCTTGCGGCCTTTAGACTTACCGGCAAATAGGATGAAGATATTTTCGCTGCGCCCCCCAGTCTCTACGCGATCTATTTTGCGCTTGTTGGCCGGATCTACCACCGCGCTCTTGTCTGCCCCGTCCCCGAAAGGACTGCTGGGGAAGAATTTTCCCCTTATCGGAGAGATCCTCTATGATCTTGTCCAATTGTGATCCGAACAAGCGGTCAGGCTCAAAGGGGAGACCGCACAGATTATCTTTTGATGTGTTATCCGCGACCCATGGTTTGAGCCATAAGGGCCTGCGGGCTGCAGAGACCAGAGCCATGGACTTAGCTGCCAATTTTAGCTGTAACTGTGCCGTGTCGCACAGAAAGTCCGTCGCCAGATTGATGGCCTTAAATGCGGCCAGGATGTCGTCCCGGGACACACTCTGGTCCACATCCGTCTGGATTTGATTTAGGCGGGAACGGAGGAAGGATGAAACTTCCGTAGCCGCGAAGAGTAGCCTCTTCTTAACGTGCACTCTGCCCTCCTATCAAGGGGGTCTTGCAGACTAGACCTATGGACAGTTTGGCGATAGCCATGTCCACCTTGGGAATGGAACCCCACGATTCCACCAAGGAGTTTGCCATTGGAAACATGGTCCTGAATTTCTTAGTCAGGACTGGACCTTTCTCAGGTTTTTTCCATTCCATTCGCATAACTGAAAGAAGGGTCTCATCCGCCTTGAAGACACGCTGTGCCCGACCGGCGGGATCGGAGAACTCCCCGCTGTCAACATCATGGTCCGCCGACCTGATGGACTTTAGCAATTTCTGAGTTTCCTCTGGTGGGAAAAAGCATGATGTTAACTCCTCTCCATCCGAAGAGGAGGACCTCTTCATCCGAAGAGGAGGAGACCAAAGAAATTGTGGCGGGTCTCTCCACAGGCGCGGAGGTATCCATGGGAGCTTAAATAGCGTCAGGAAGCCTCTCGTCCAGCAGGTTAACCACGCCTTTGATGGATTCATCCAAATATCCCTTGACCCACTGGTACTTTTCTTGCATGGTGGGTTCCGTGGCCGACTGGGATCTACGGCAAGCCTCGCACCTCGAAAAGGGACAATTGTCATCTAGCAGCGTACTGCAGTCAAAGCAGGCTAGATGCTTCCTCTTTGAGACCGATTTAGGGGTCTCCGGGTACTTAGAGGCTGTGCTTGGTATCATGCTCAGCCCCATTCACTTCTGTGAGGCTGAGCTGCGCCTAAGCCACTTGATCAATGAAGGAGACATCACATGGCCTAGGAAAAGCACAGAGAAGGGCACAGCGCTCACAGGAGCACCAGTGCCTTCTCTAACAGCTGATCGGCAGAGGTCCCAGGTGTCAGACCCCCACCGATCACATACTGATGACCTATCCACAGGATATGTCATCAGATTATAACATCTCAGAAAAACCCTTTAAATATTCATTGTGAGTTGGATATTTAAAGATGGTGCCCACTCGCAAGCGCAGCAGGTGCTATAGCCGCTAAGTGCTTGCTGTTTTAAACAGCAGACACCGAGGGCTAATGTATGCAATTGACAATAACGTCAGTCACACACTTTTAAGTCCTCAGATGCCATGGTCAAATGTGACTACAACATCTAGGAGCTCAAAAACCTAGTGGGGATCGGGGTCCCTCGATGGTACTCGGTCCTCCTGAATGATCCAAGGATGCAGCAGCTATGTTCTCTGCCTGAACCTCTGATAGACTCCAATGATAATGAGTTGGAGTCTAGGCCAGAAGCAATCTAATCATTTCTTCTTCACGTTACCTGGGGGAATAACTGGAAAAAGTAGTGTGATCTAGAAAGTACCTGCGTCTTTTTAGAGTTCCATACTTGATAGAAGAATGCTTAAAGGGATTCTGTCACCTCGTTTTAGCCTATAGAGCTGCGGACATGTCCGTAATATACCTGTCCCTTAGGGCTGTCTGCTTTTATTGTGTTTAAAAAATGATTTTATAGATATATAAAGGAGCCCAAGGGGCCGGACTAACCTTCTTGGAGTCCGCTTGTATGCTAGTCCTAGTTCCCTCACCATTCTCGGCGTCCCCATATCGACCCCTATAGTTATACTATATAGGTACAGTTTATTAGTGTGAAATCGGGTGATCACACATGCATTTATGTAGAAGTTACTTGATTCGATATGCCCATGTTTAATACAAGTGTGGGATTGTCAAAGTACTCTTCATGGAAATGCAAATAATTCATCTCTCGGTTGAGTCCTCCTGGTGCAAGGGTATTCAGATTGTAGATCCATTTTGTCTCATTTCTTGACATTAATTTAATGAAGTCCCCTCCTCTAGGGTCAGGTTTGATTTGTTCTAATGCTCCGAACTTTGATCCTGCAAATTTCCCATTGTGTTTCTCTTTATAGTGGCGCGAAAGCGGATGGTCTTCAAACTTTTTAGTTATGTTTCTAATATGCTCCCCCATTCTAGTTAGTAGTGTTCTTTTAGTTCTGCAACCATATAGTTTTGTACATGGGCATTTTATAAAATAAATAACGCCCTTGGTATGACATGTAAGCTGCTCTGTTTTATAGATATTATGTGCAGTTTCTATTGTTTTTAATGGTATAATGCATTTTGCAAGGTGACATGCTTTGCATACCTTGCAAGGAAAAAAGCCAGGCTTAGTATTCCTAGCTGTTTGAGATTTTGGTTCTTTAATTTTGGTTTTAACAGAGGAGGCTATTAAATTTCCGAAGTTTTGCGCTTTCCTAAATTTAAAACTAGCGTTTTTATTTTCCGGCATGAAATTCCGTCCCAGGGGCCCAATACCGGGAAAGAACTGATCAGTTTTATCCCCATGCGTTCTGAATGGAGAGCGATCTGTTCAGGATGCATCAGGACGTCTTCAGTTCAGTCTTTTTGACTTTTCAGGACGGAGATGATACTGCAGCATGCTACGGTTTTATCTCCGGCCAAAATTCCAGAACAGTTGCTGAAATGCCGGATCTGGCATTTTTTCCCATTGACATGCATTAATGCCGGATCCAGCCCCAAGTGTTCCGGCAAAACGGATCCGGTTTTGCGGTCTGCGCATGCTCAGACCGCAAAAAATGTTTAAAAAAAAATAATATGCCTGATCTGTTTTTCCAGATGACACAGGAGAGACGGATCCAGCATTTCAATGCGTTTGTCAGACGGATCAGGATCCATCAGTTGGCATATGTTTTGACGGCGACAGAACTGCTTGCCGGAATCCTCTGCCGCAAGTGTGAAAGTAGCCTTATACAGTATAGGAGTACTCCAATAATTAAATACTTATGATTTTTTGTACCTATGGGTTTTTATACATGAATTACCTTTTTATTATTGTTGCATGAATTAATTGCTACATATTTTCTTATATTTTTTCTTATGTATTGGATATACTGTCCATTATTTATGGCTCTACATGGAGAGAAAATCTCTACCTCTCACCATATGATACGAACAGTATACCAGAAGTGAATCTACTTGATTACGTTTTTTATTTTATTATTATTTTCTGTTATATGTTATTGACTATCCTTTATGGTACAATAGGAATGTTTAATAATCATGTTTTTATAATCATATTTTTTTGCAATCATGTTTTTGTGTTATCGAATAAACAATATATATTTGCTGGTTTGGTTTGTCCGTACCACTCCAAGTCATTTAGTGCCTTATTGCTACTTATTTTATATTGTAACCAGGTATATGTTTGAGATGCTGTCTACCTGTGGCCGTGGCTGGTCGGATGCCTTCTCTGCTTCTATCACTGGATGCGGAGAAGGCGTTTGACCAGGTACATAGGGGGTATATGTTTGAGATGCTCTCTACCTGTGGCCGGGGCTGGTCGGATGCCTTCTCTGCTTCTATCACTGGATGCAGAGAAGGCGTTTGACCAGGTACATAGGGGGTATATGTTTGAGCTACTCTCTACCTGTGGCCGGGGCTGGTCGGATGCCTTCTCTGCTTCTATCACTGGATGCGAAGAAGGTGTTTGACCAGGTACATTGGGGGTATTTGTTTGAGATGCTCTCTACATGAGGCCGGGACTGGTCGGATGCCTTCTCTGCTTCTATCACTGGATGCAGAGAAGGCGTTTGACCAGGTACATTGGGGGTATTTGTTTGAGATGCTCTCTACCTGTGGCCGGGGCTTGTCGGATGCCTTCTCTGCTTCTATCACTGGATGCGGAGAAGGCGTTTGACCAGGTACATTGGGGGGTATATGTTTGAGATGCTCTCTACCTGTGGCCGGGGCTGGTCGGATGCCTTCTCTGCTTCTATCACTGGATGCAGAGAAGGCGTTTGACCAGATACATTGGGGGTATATGTTTGAGATGCTCTCTACCTGTGGCCGGGGCTGGTCGGATGCCTTCTCTGCTTCTATCACTGGATGCTGAGAAGGCGTTTGACCAGGTACATTGGGGGTATATGTTTGAGATGCTCTCTACCTGTGGCCGGGGCTGGTCGGATGCCTTCTCTGCTTCTATCACTGGATGCAGAGAAGGCGTTTGACCAGGTACATAGGGGGTATATGTTTGAGCTACTCTCTACCTGTGGCCGGGGCTGGTCGGATGCCTTCTCTGCTTCTATCACTGGATGCGAAGAAGGTGTTTGACCAGGTACATTGGGGGTATTTGTTTGAGATGCTCTCTACATGAGGCCGGGACTGGTCGGATGCCTTCTCTGCTTCTATCACTGGATGCAGAGAAGGCGTTTGACCAGGTACATTGGGGGTATTTGTTTGAGATGCTCTCTACCTGTGGCCGGGGCTTGTCGGATGCCTTCTCTGCTTCTATCACTGGATGCGGAGAAGGCGTTTGACCAGGTACATTGGGGGGTATATGTTTGAGATGCTCTCTACCTGTGGCCGGGGCTGGTCGGATGCCTTCTCTGCTTCTATCACTGGATGCAGAGAAGGCGTTTGACCAGATACATTGGGGGTATATGTTTGAGATGCTCTCTACCTGTGGCCGGGGCTGGTCGGATGCCTTCTCTGCTTCTATCACTGGATGCTGAGAAGGCGTTTGACCAGGTACATAGGGGGTATATGTTTGAGCTGCTCTCTACCTGTGGCCGGGGCTGGTCGGATGCCTTCTCTGCTTCTATCACTGGATGCGGAGAAGGCATTCTACCAGGTACATTGGGGGTATATGTTTGAGATGCTCTCTACCTGTGGCCGGGGCTGGTCGGATGCCTTCTCTGCTTCTATCACTGGATGCGGAGAAGGCGTTTGACCAGGTACATTGGGGGGTATATGTTTGAGCTACTCTCTACCTGTGGCCAGGGCTGGTCGGATGCCTTCTCTGCTTCTATCACTGGATGCGAAGAAGGCATTCTACCAGGTACATTGGGGGGTATATGTTTGAGCTACTCTCTACCTGTGGCCAGGGCTGGTCGGATGCCTTCTCTGCTTCTATCACTGGATGCAGAGAAGGCGTTTGACCAGGTACATTGGGGGTATATGTTTGAGATGCTCTCTACCTGTGGCCGGGGCTGGTCAGATGCCTTCTCTGCTTCTATCACTGGATGCAGAGAAGGCGTTTGACCAGGTACATTGGGGGGTATATGTTTGAGATGCTGTCTACATGAGGCCAGGGCTGGTCGGATGCCTTCTCTACTTCTATCACTGGACGCAGAGAAGGCGTTTGACCAGGTACATAGGGGGTATATGTTTGAGATGCTCTCTACCTGTGGCCGGGACTGGTCGGATGCCTTCTCTGCTTCTATCACTGGATGCGAAGAAGGCATTCTACCAGGTACATTGGGGGGTATATGTTTGAGCTACTCTCTACCTGTGGCCAGGGCTGGTCGGATGCCTTCTCTGCTTCTATCACTGGATGCAGAGAAGGCGTTTGACCAGGTACATAGGGGGTATATGTTTGAGATGCTCTCTACCTGTGGCCGGGGCTGGTCGGATGCCTTCTCTGCTTCTATCACTGGATGCAGAGAAGGCGTTTGACCAGGTACATAGGGGGTATATGTTTGAGATGCTCTCTACCTGTGGCCGGGGCTGGTCGGATGCCTTCTCTGCTTCTATCACTGGATGCGAAGAAGGCATTCCACCAGGTACATTGGGGGGTATATGTTTGAGCTACTCTCTACCTGTGGCCAGGACTGGTCGGATGCCTTCTCTGCTTCTATCACTGGATGCAGAGAAGGTGTTTGACCAGGTACATTGGGGGTATATGTTTGAGATGCTCTCTACCTGTGGCCGGGGCTGGTTGGATGCCTTCTCTGCTTCTATCACTGGATGCGAAGAAGGCATTCCACCAGGTACATTGGGGGGTATATGTTTGAGCTACTCTCTACCTGTGGCCAGGACTGGTCGGATGCCTTCTCTGCTTCTATCACTGGATGCAGAGAAGGCGTTTGACCAGGTACATAGGGGGTATATGTTTGAGATGCTCTCTACCTGTGGCCGGGGCTGGTCGGATGCCTTCTCTGCTTTTATCACTGGATGCAGAGAAGGCGTTTGACCAGATACATTGGGGGTATATGTTTGAGATACTCTCTACATGAGGCCAGGGCTGGTCGGATGCCTTCTCTGCTTCCATCACTGGATAGAAATGGAAGTAACCAGAATGAAGAAGCATGAGATCTCGTGTACAATTAAGGCCTCTTTCACACTTGCGTTGTCCGGATCCGGCGTGTACTCCATTTGCCGGAGGTGCCCGCCGGATCCGGAAAAACGCAAGTGAACTGAAAGTATTTGAAGACGGATCCGTCTTCAAAATACGTTCAGTGTTACTATGGCACCCAGGACGCTATTAAAGTCCTGGTTGCCATAGTAGTAGTAGGGAGCGGTATACTTACCGTCCGTGCGGCTCCCCGGGCGCTCCAGAATGATGTCAGAGTGCCCCATGCGCATGGATGACGTGATCCATGCGATCACATGATCCATGCGCGTGGGGTGCCCTGACGTCACTCTGGAGCGCCCGGGGAGCCGCACGGACGGTAAGTATGCTGCTCCCCCGCTCCCCGCTACACTTTATCATGGCAGACAGGACTTTAGCGTCCCGGCAGCCATGGTAATAATTCAGAAAAAGCTAAACGTCGGATCCGGCAATGCGCCGAAACGACTTTTAGCTTAAGGTCGGATCTGGATTAATGCCTTTCAATGGGCATTAATTCCGGATCCGGCCTTGCGGCAAGTGTTCAGGATTTTTGGCCAGAGCAAAAAGCACAGCATGCTGCGGTATTTTCTCCGGCCAAAAAACGTTCCGGTCCGGAACTGAAGACGTCCTGATGCATCCTGAACGGATTTCTCTCCATTCAGAATGCATTGGGATAATCCTGATCAGGATTCTTCCGGCATAGAGCCCCGACGACGGAACTCTATGCCGGAAGACAAGAACACAAGTGTGAAAGAGCCCTAAGGGTACTTTCACACTAGCGTTTTTCTTTTCTGGCGCTGAGTTGCGTCCTAGGGGCTCAAATCCAGAAAAGAACTGATCAGGCATATCCCCATGCATTCCGAATGGAGAGTAATCCGTTCAGGATGCATCAGGACGTCTTCAGTTCAGTCTTTTTGACTGATCAGCCTTTTCAGAAAACCGTAGCATGTTGTATTTTTACCTCCGGCCAAAAATCCTGAACACTCTGACTGAACGCTGGATCCGGTATTTTTCCCATTGACTTGCATTAACGCCGGATCCGGCGCCGTGTGTTCAGTCAAACCGGATCCGGCTTTTGCATGTTAAACCCGAAAAATGTGAAAAAAAAGTTCAGTTTTTTCCAATGCATTTTTTCATTGTGATCAAAATCCTGAACAGGATTCAAATGTAATCCGTTTTCATACGTTTTTCCGGATCCGGCGGGCAGTTCCGGTGTCGGAATTGAACGCCGGATTTAAACAACGCTAGTGTGAAAGTAGCCTAAGCTGTTTCTATCGCCTCAGATCTTCTACCTGTTCCGCTATCGATCCAGATATCCTTTCCTATGAAAATACTAAAGGAGCCTCAATCTATCAAAATCTATCTGGCTAGACAAACCCCCGAGAGGTCAGGCTGATGCCCGTCTATTATAGGACACTATAGAGCAGTGAGGGCTACATTCTGGCACTCCCAGCATGCTCCTGAGAACAGCCTAGCAAGTGTAGATCTTAGTTTCACCACATCTGGCATGCCGGAGGTCAGCCATTTCAGCAGCTTAGATTTCTATGGACATTGAGAAACATCTGATGGGCACATCCAATCCTCCTCCATCATCATCCTCATCCTCCTCCTCCCACTCAGTCACAGAACACAAGCAGAAAATAAATCTCCCCCCAACAATTGATGTGGCATCAGATTAAAAATGATGAATGTGGATTTCTATAGAAGTGCTGGATGGTAAAACATGGGTTAATTCTGGTGTTCAGTATATAGGAGATTTACTAGCCTTTATATACATACAATACACCTAACAGGGGCTGCTATCTCTAGAAGCTATGGACCATCCCCTAGCTTCTTATTGGGAAAGAGACCCGAACTGCTCCATTTCCCCAGATCAACGGAGAGACTGTATAGCGGTGGTATCTCACCCCGGTACGTCTAATAAATACTGGAGGGGCCGGGAACCCCAGGCAGACATGATCCATGTGTGGTGGGAATGGGTCAGGTATGTGGAGTCATAATTCTTTGTCCTATGAGGTCAGAGCAGCGGACACCCATGGGTTAAAGATGGCCGGCATAGGTAGGATTAAGGCCGAATGTGAGCGGTCCGTGGTATGCCGGCCTGGATTCCTGCTGACAGGAGGAGCGCACAGCGTCATCAGGCCGCCGCTGCACTACAGTAATACACTGGTATGATCTATACGAGTGTATTACTGAAGCGCACGGCGTCATAGCAACCAATGACGCCGTGCGCTCCTGCTGTCAGCAGGAATCCAGGCCGGCATACCACGGACCGCTCTCGGCCGTGTGCATTCGGCCTAATGAGAATAATAACTTCCTCCACGAGGAAACCATCTCCGATCATTCAGAAATGGACGGTGCGGCGTAACTTCTCCGAGAATAAAGTCTCTACCGTACGCCGCTCCACAGTTATAATAACAGCGGGCGCCATAAGTCAGATTTTCTCAGAATTCTTTGGTTTTGATGATTATTATATGTTCTGTGCCGGATTTGGTTGTCAGACAATGTCTGAACTTAAAGGGGTCCTCTCACTTCAGCAGATGGCATTTATCATGTAGAGAAAGTTAATACAAGGCCCTCACTAATGGATTGTGATTGTCCACATTGCTTCCTTCACTGGCTGGATTCCTTTTTCCATCACATTATACACTGTTCGTTTCCATAGTTACAGACCACCCTGCAATCCATCAGCAGTGGTCGTGTTTGCACAATATAGAAAAAGCGTTGGACTCTCTGGTGGCTGGGACCATGGGAGCACATATAGGCCAGTGCTTTTTCCTATATTGTACAAGCACGACCACCACTGATGGATTTCAGGGTGGTCGTAACCATGGAAACAAGCAGTGTATAATGTGATGGAAAAATGAATCCAGCCAGCAAAGGAGGCAACATGGAGAATCCCAAGACATTAGTAAGTGGCATTTATCATGTAGAGAAAGTTAATACAGGGCACTTACTAATGGATTGTGATTGTCCATATTGCTTCCTTTGGTGGCTGGATTAATTTTTCCATCACATTATACACAGCTCATTTCCATGGTTACAGACCACCCTACAATCCATCAGTGGTGGACATGCTCAGGCCCGGTGCTATAATAAGGCAGACCAAGCGGCCGCCTTAGGGCGCTGAGAAGGGGGGGCGGAAAAATGAAACTTTTTTTTTTTTTTTCATTGATCACTTGCATGCCGCCGGCCTCCTACGGCTGTTCTCCTCTGTGTGGTGGTCGTCATATCTTCTCTCTGGGCTCCCGAATCCTGACAAGTTGTTTGAGGACCTTTCCCAATCAGTGGCCGCAGCTGTGTCACGTGTCAGGGCAGTGATTTCCTGCTGAGCCAATCAC
Organism: Bufo bufo; assembly: GCF_905171765.1. Taxonomy (NCBI): domain Eukaryota; kingdom Metazoa; phylum Chordata; class Amphibia; order Anura; family Bufonidae; genus Bufo; species Bufo bufo. The sequence continues at coordinate 1,018,709 of NC_053391.1, forward strand.
TGGTCTGACACATGACACAGCTGCAGCCACTGATTGACTGAGTGGGAAAGGTCCTCAAAGTCTTGTCGGGAGCACAGAGAGAAGATACCAGGACACAGAGGAGAAGGGGAGCTGCTGCAGATGGGAACAGGCCCAGGTGAGGAGCATAATGTTTTACACAACATTAATAGAGGGGGGAAATGTGCCATGTTGGGGGGGTGATGTGACATGGGGGGGGGATAAATGTGCCATGGAGGGGGTTGAAATGTGACATGGGGGTGGGAGAAATGTGACACAAAGGGGGTGATGTGACATGGGGGGGATAAATGTGCCATGGAGGGGGTTGAAATGTGACATGGGGGGGGAGAGAAATGTGACATAAAGGGGGTGATGTGACATGGAGGGGGAGAAATGTCACATTTCTCCCCCCTCCATGTCACATTTCAACCCCCTCCCTGTCACATCACGCCGAAATGTAGCTTTGCTTGTGTGTGCAAAAATCCTTGCACCGGCCCTGGACATGCTTGCAAACTGTTGACAAAAAGTCAGCCTCTCTGGTGGCCGGGACCGCGGAAGTGCACATAGTGGTGGTCGTGCTTGCACAATATAGGAAAAAGCACCAGCCTGATGGATTGCAGGGTGGTCGTAATCATGGAAACGAGCAGTGTATAATGTGATGGAAATTTAGGATTACACTCACCGGTAATCACTTTTCCATAAGCCCATGACAGCACCCTTGAGAGACCGCCTCCATCCAGGACAGGAAACAGGAACTTTCGTGGAGCGCTCTTAAGGAGGAGCATGGCTCCTAGCCACCAGTTAAATCGCGAGAACTTGTCCTAAAACACACATTTACACAAAAAGACTTTTTTCAAAATAATATATTATATATACACTCACCTAAAGAATTATTAGGAACACCTGTTCTATTTCTCATTAATGCAATTCTCTAGCCAACCAATCACATGGCAGATGCTTCGATGACATTTAGGGGGGGGGCTCCTGGTCAAGACAATCTCCTGAACTCCAAACTGAATGTCAGAATGGGAAAGAAAGGTGATTTAAGCCATTTTGAGCGTGGCATGGTTGTTGGTGCCAGACGGGCCGGTCTGAGTATTTCACAATCTGCTCAGTTACTGGGATTTTCACGCACAACCATTTCTAGGGTTTACAAAGAATGGTGTGAAAAGGGAAAAACATCCAGTATGCGGCCGTCCTGTGGGCGAAAATGCCTTGTGGATGCTAGAGGTCAGAGGAGAATGGGCCGACTGATTCAAGCTGATAGAAGAGTAACGTTGGCTGAAATAAACACTCGTTACAACCGAGGTATGCAGCAAAGCATTTGTGAAGCCACAACACGCACAACCTTGAGGCGGATGGGCTACAACAGCAGAAGACCCCACCGGGTACCACTCATCTCCACTACAAATAGGAAAAAGAGGCTACAATTTGCACGAGCTCACCAAAATTGGACTGTTGAAGACTGGGAAAATATTGCCTGCTCTGATGAGTCTCGATTTCTGTTGAGACATTCAAATGGTAGAGTCCGAATTTGGGGTAAACAGAATGAGAACATGTCTCCATCATGCCTTGTTACCACTGTGCAGGCTGGTGGTGGTGGTGTAATGGTGTGGGGGATGTTTTCTGGGCACACTTTAGGCCCCTTAGTGCCAATTGGGCATCGTTTAAATGCCACGGGCTACCTGAGCATTGTTTCTGACCATGTCCATACCTTCATGACCACCATGTACCCATCCTCTGATGGCTACTTCCAGCAGGATAATGCACCATGTCACAAAGCTCCAATCATTTCACATTGGTTTCTTGAACATGACAATGAGTTCACTGCACTAAAATGGCCCCACAGTCACCAGATCTCAACCCAATAGAGCATCTTTGGGATGTGGTGGAACGGGAGCTTCGTGCCCTGGATGTGCATCCCTCAAATCTCCATCAACTGCAAGATGCTATCCTATCAATATGGGCCAACATTTCTAAAGAATGCTATCAGCACCTTGTTGAATCAATGCCACGTAGAATTAAGGCAGATCTGAAGGCAAAAGGGGGTCCAACACCGTATTAGTATGGTGGCACTAATAATTCTTTAGGTGAGTGTGTATATATATATATATATATTTATTATTTTTTTTAATATAGGGTGGGAGTAAACCCCGGGTGCTGTCATGGGCTTATGGAAAAGTGATTACCGGTGAGTGTAATCTTAAATTTCCCCTACGCCCATGACAGCACCCTTGAGAGACGACTAGAATAGTAATTATTTTAGGGGGGAGACTACTGCCTGGAGTACTTTATAGATAAGTCTTGTAATGGTTCAAAGGGAGGCTCCATCAAGCTGGTGAGGACTAGGTTGAGGTCCCAGGGGGGAACCAAGGGTCTGACTATCGGTCTAACTCTGCTGATCGCTTTAAAAAATCTTCTAACCCAGGGATGGTTTGCAATCGGAAAGTCAAAAAAGGCACTTGAGAGTGCTAGGCCTTAGGTTCATGACCGGTTTGTAAAAAATCTAGGCTCTTACACATAGGAGGAGGATTTAAGGGATTTACTGGAACCGTTGAAAAGTTTATGAAGGTCTTCCAGATCCTAAGGTAAATGGAGGAGGTAACCTCCTTCCTGCAGGATAGCAAGGTAGAAACCACTTTCTTGGAGAGGCCTCTTCGCTCTAGGATTTTCCCCTCAAGAGCCATGCTGTTAGATGTAATTGTTTTACATTCGGGTGAAAGACAGGGCCTTGAAACAATAGATCTGGTCTCTCCAGGAGAATCCAAGGGTCTGCTAGGGAGAGTTTCCTCAACCAGATGAACCAGGTTCTTTGAGGCCAAAATGGAGCAATCAGGATCACTCTCGTCTGTTCTGGTCTTAGTTTTTGTAGGAACCTTGGGAGGAGTCTTAGCGGGGGAAAGGCGTTGAGTAGCTGATCTGGCCAATGGAGGGAGAAGGCTTCTATCCCCGTTGGTGAGTCTTTTGACCTTAGGGAAAAGAAAAGTTGGCATTTTCTGTTCTCCCTGGTTGCAAACAGATCTAGTTGCGGACGACCCCAGAGGAGAGTTATTTGGTCGAAGATTTTCTGATTCAGACAACATTCTCCCTGGTCCAGGGTGTTTCTGCTTAGGAAGTCTGCTACCTTGTTTTCCATTCCTTTTATATGTACCGCTCTGATAAACGGAACGCAAGGTATTATGAGGGAAAAAATGTCTGCTGCCAAAGACATAAGACTCTGATCTGGTTCCTCCTTGTCGGTTCAGATAGGATACGACTCTGTTGTTGTCCGAAAAAATCTTTAGTGCTTTGCCCTGAAGTAATGGAAGGAATTCTTTTAAGGCAAGAAGAACTGCTCTTAGTTCTCTCATGTTTTGAGAGTCTTGACTTTCCGCTTTTTTCCCATACCCCTTGCCGTAAGTTTCCCTGACAATAGGCCCCCAGCCGAAAGGACTTGCATCTGTGGTGATGGCTACGGAATCCTGCGGATTCCAAGGGAGACCTTGGGGCAGATTTAAAGGATTCAGCCACCAGTGTAAAGATTTAATTACCTGAGGGGTGAGCGGGAGTGGTGCATCCAGCGGGAAAAGGGCACCCTGCCATTCTTTCAGGATTTGCCATTGGAGGGGTCTGGAGTGAAGTTGACTCCAATTGACTGCCGGTATCGTGGAAGTCATTCTGCCCAACACCGCCATTGCCTGCCAGATAGTAGCAAAAAACCGAACTATCAGGGATTGAACTCCTTCTGTTAGTTTCTCTATCTTGAATACGATCTACAGATGGCTCACTGTGGATAACCACAACTGGTGCTCAGGTTGAAAAGAAACACCCCTTGTTCTTAATTGTATAGTCAGAGAGTTAAACCGACACTCAAAACATTCCGAGAATATGTGGAAACATACAAATTTATTATATGGTAAAACCGCAATGTACCTAGGTACTATACATCTAATTGATAAAATATATAATTGATAAAAATTCATAAATTAAAAACATCAATTAATCACTCTACAGTAGGTGGAATTCTACTTTGGTTCTCTATAGAGACATGTTTGTATAGGTAGAAATCCCGATGGCAAGTTCCATGTAATCAGTCTATATGCATAGGACTTCTGGTCTTTGTGTGGAGGGAGACAATTTCTACGTAGTCCCAAGCTTTCAGAGTCAATAGGGTTCACCCGTTTTATACAAAATACACTGCTCAAAAAAATAAAGGGAACACAAAAATAACACATCCTAGATCTGAATTAATTAAATATTATTCTGAAATACTTTGTTCTTTACATAGTTGAATGTGCTCACAACAAAATCACACAAAAATTAAAAAATGGAAATCAAATTTTTTAACCCATGAAGGTCTGGATTTGGAGTCATACTCAAAATTAAAGTGGAAAAACACACTACAGGCTGATCCAACTTTGATGTAATGTCCTTAAAACAAGTCAAAATGAGGCTCAGTAGTGTGTGTGGCCTCCACGTGCCTGTATGACCTCCCTACAACGCCTGTGCATGCTCCTGATGAGGTGGCGGACGGTCTCCTGAGGGATCTCCTCCCACACCTGGACTAAAGCATCTGCCAACTCCTGGACAGTCTGTGGTGCAACGTGACGTTGGTGGATAGAGCGAGACATGATGTCCCAGATGTGCTCAATTGGATTTAGGTCTGGGGAACGGGCGGGCCAGTCCATAGCATCAATGCCTTCGTCTTGCAGGAACTTCTGACACACTCCAGCCACATGAGGTCTAGCATTGTCTTGCATTAGGAGGATCCCAGGGCCAACCGCACCAGCATATGGTCTCACAAGGGGTCTGAGGATCTCATCTCGGTACCTAATGGCAGTCAGGCTACCTCTGGCGAGCACATGGAGGGCTGTGCGGTCCTCCAAAGAAAAGCCACCCCACACCATTACTGACCCAATGCCAAACCGGTCATGCTGGAGGATGTTGCAGGCAGCAGAACGTTCTCCACGGCGTCTCCAGACTCTGTCACATGTGCTCAGTGTGAACCTCGGGCTACTTGAACCCCGGGCTACTTGAGAAACCTTGTCGTGGTGTCCGGGCTTAGACATGTTCTACACCGTAGGACATGTTGACTAATCTCTCAATTTTAAAATCAGTTTGAGGATTTAGTTATTCTGCAGAGTGCACCTGTGTTTGTTATTGTTTTGTTATATTGTTATATTAATTATTACATCCGCACTTGTTACCTTGTGTAGGATGTCTATTGTGGTACTTGTGGTTCGCCGCGGGCATCCTCCATTGTATGCATTTTGCTGGGGATTGCCATTAGCAACGGGCCACAAGTGCAGGATTTGCTCCCCTGTATATATGCACAACTGCATGTGGGTTTGAGCACCTCCTGCTAATGCCAACCTGTCTTCTTAGTTTGTATATATAGATTTCTGGAGGTGTATAAACTCCTATTCAAATGTGCCTGTTTTCCATCTACAGGCCACATTTAGGTGCACCTGTGAGGCCTGGGACATATCAGCAAGTCTTGAGTGGGACTCATAGACTCCTCCCTCCTCCCATTGCAAGCATGGCCACATGCTGGAGGTAACTGGTGAGTTGTTTGTGAGTCGGCCTTATGCTCCTGTAATTTGCCCACTGGCTCCTGGTATCGCCCATACGGCTCAGGTAGGAGAGTGTAGGGTCCCGGGCTACTTGAGAAACCTTGTCGTGGTGTCCGGGCTTAGACTTGTTCTACACCGTAGGACATGTTGACTAATCTCTCAATTTTAAAATCAGTTTGAGGATTTAGTGATTCTGCAGAGTGCACCTGTGTTTGTTATTGTTTTGTTATATTGTTATATTAATTATTACATCCGCACTTGTTACCTTGTGTAGGATGTCTATTGTGGTTCGCCGCGGGCATCCTCCATTGTATGCATTTTGCTGGGGATTGCCATTAGCAACGGGCCACAAGTGCAGGATTTGCTCCCCTGTATATATGCACAACTGCATGTGGGTTTGAAGCACCTCCTGCTAATGCCAACCTGTCTTCTCAGTGTGAACCTGCTTTCATCTGTGAAGATTTTGCCAATCTTGGTGTTCTCTGGCAAATGCCAAACGTCCTGCACGGTGTTGGGCTGTAAGCACAACCCCCACCTGTGGACGTCGGGCCCTCATATCACCCTCATGGAGTCTGTTTCTGACCGTTTGAGCAGACACATGCACATTTGTGGCCTGCTGGAGGTCATTTTGCAGGGCTCTGGCAGTGCTCCTCCTGTTCCTCCTTGCACAAAGGCGGAGGTAGCGGTCCTGCTGCTGGGTTGTTGGCCTCCTCCACGTCTCCTGATGTACTGGCCTGTCTCCTGGTAGCGCCTCCATGCTCTGGACACTACGCTGACAGACACAGCAAACCTTCTTGCCACAGCTCGCATTGATGTGCCATCCTGGATAAGCTGCACTACCTGAGCCACTTGTGTGGGTTGTAGACTCCGTCTCATGCTACCACTAGAGTGAAAGCACCGCCAGCATTCAAAAGTGACCAAAACATCAGCCAGGAAGCATAGGAACTGAGAAGTGGTCAGGTCACCACCTGCAGAACCACTCCTTTATTGGGGGTGTCTTGCTAATTGCCTATAATTTCCACCTGTTGTCTATCCCATTTGCACAACAGCATGTGAAATTGATTGTCACTCAGTGTTGCTTCCTAAGTGGACAGTTTGATTTCACAGAAGTGTGATTGACTTGGAGTTACATTGTGTTGTTTAAGTGTTCCCTTTATTTTTTTGAGCAGTGTATGATGTACACATTTTGTACTCACGATACATTGCGCTGATCAAAAAACCTTTTTGCGTGTAGAGGTTCTTTCAGTGGCGTCCCACAGCTCCACTACGCTCCAGCAATGTTGGTTTCGTTTTGCAGCGTCTTTCTGGATCTCGTCCCAATTCTCGTGAGACTTGGTCCGTCTGTAAGTTTCGTAGGTAAAGCGATATTTTGCTTTTTGACTGTGAAGTTTAGTACATGTCCATGTATATTGTGTAGTTGATTTAACGCACAGGTATTCCACACAGACGCGTTTCGAGATAGCTTATCTCTTCCTCAGTGGGTCACCTGTGGTCTCAAACCTCTCAACTTTTGTACTCTTCATCCGTGCTTAATTGTTCACATTGGGTTTAACATGTGTTGGTGATTATATTCGGTAATTAGGGATTTGTGGAGTGTCCGATTTTATATTCTTCATAGTTTCCAATGTTATACCAAACATACAGATGGAGCTCCTCTGGATAAACCATGGATATTTGGAGCTATGTGGAACTAAAACGAAAAACAGCTGAGGAATATAACTTTGAAGGGATAGCGAGCAATGGTGAATCAAGTAACAAGCTATGTCTGATACATTTAGGGAACTAGAACATTTATTACAAAAACAACTAAGACAGCATTGGGAGGTACGACCACTTAAACAATTGATAGAACAAGGAAAGATTCCTAAAGGATTGATGCTCTCCAAAATACCAGCACAAGACTTGTGCTGTGAATCATTTAATAAGGAATGGGAGACACTATTATTTTCGCAATCCATTGCACTCATACATGTTATCATTAAGAGAAGAATGGAGATGTTAGAGAATTTAGTCATTGATAGAAAAAATAAAAAAAGTGATTGAGAAATTTCCAAAAGACAGAATTTGATGAATGGCAAGAAAGACTTTGCAAAGGTTTGGTTAAGATAGAATTTGAGATAATGAATAAGAAAACTAAAAAATATAAAAACCATCCCAGATTGGGGTCCAACCATACACAGACTAAACAACCGTCATCACCTGTAGAGAGGGAAGAACTCCCACAAAGAAAACTGGTGGAAGAAAATAGAAATAGTGGAAATGGTGGATACGATATACCAGTACAGAACAGATACGAAACCCTGCAAGAACAGTATTTTTTTTTTTTTTTTTAGACAGGACCCCCCCCACACCACAGATCACCCCTCTCACCGAAATTGATTCAATATACACGAACTCCACCAAGAGATCACATACACCATACCCCTCCAACACATCCATACAATTTAAGACAAAGGAACCTTTCCCCGACACAATACCATCAATCCCACAAACGACCACATGTGAGACAATACTACCAACACCCAAACCAAGACGTAGTAAGACAAGAAGAGGACAGAGGAAGAAGAGAGAGAAACAGAAGGAGACGCCAGTGATTGGATCTGACTCTATAGTCAATCTGAGCTCTACTACACTAACAGATGCACAGATGAAACTTCTAGATAGGGGGCTAAAGTTTGCACCAACAATGAAGCTAAATAAATTTGACACATATATTGGGTTACAAAAATTTATGAGGAAACTGTGTCTGAGGAAATATTATCAAAAAGAACCCTTTAATACCAGAACCCCAAAACAAAGAAAAATGAAATAATAGAGCACACAGGGTTAAGAAATAAATCGAAGAAATTCCCAAAGAATGAGATTGGCCATGATATGGCCACATTCCAAAGATCAGTTGAGAATGATCTTAGAAAGATCAAAGACAAACATAACCAAAGAAACAACTTAACAGGGAGAGAAATCAGAGTCATAAAAGAACTACAAAAACAAGAAACCATAACAATAAGACCTGCAGACAAGGGAGGGGCAATAGTGGTCCTAGACACTGCACAATATAATAAAGAATGTTTGAGACAGTTGATGGATACTACCACCTACCAGAAATTAAAAGGAAATCCAGAACAGGAATTCAAGAAAATTCTTACCAACTATTGTGATGTTGGCTTAAAAGATAACATTTTATCGGAACAAGAGTGCAACTTTATCTTGGGCACACAGGGAAGACTACCCATCTTCTACTGTCTGCCCAAGATACACAAATGCCTGGAAAGTCCTCTAGGTCGTCCGATAATATCTGGAATAGGGTCACTCACATCGAATCTCTCCCAGTATATTGATACCCTATTACAGCCTGTGGTGAGGAGAATCGGGTCATATATCAAAGACACTACGGAGATTATTGGTATTTTGGAGGGCCTTGGATGTCCAGTCCCTCTACACCAGTATCAGACATGACCTGGGAATCTCAGCTGTAAAGTCCCAGCTTGAGACAAACAGTACCATGTGCACTCAGCAGATAGATTTCCTGATGGATGGGATAAAATTCATACTCCACCACAATTATTTCTTTTTCGAGGGCAATTATTTTTTGTAACTCTGTGGGACGGCTATGGGGACCAGGTTCGCCCCCAGCTACGCTAATTTATTTTTGGCGCAATGGGAACATGACAACATCAGTCCCAAGCTAGGGACGGACCTGGTCCTCTGTCGTCGCTACATTGATGACGTCCTTTTTGTGTGGAATAAAGACACACATCAGTTACAGCATTTTCTAGACAGCTTAAACCTCAATAATATGAATCTGGTCTTTGTGCCCAAGGTAGGGCAGGAGTCCACGGAATTTTTGGACATACAGATTTAACGACGGGATAATAAATACATCTGCAACACCTATAACAAACCAACTGCTAAAAAAACTGTTTTATACCCTTCACAAGTTGCCACCTACCACAGTGGCTCCTGAATATCGGATCAAACGGAACTGCACCGAGGGGACGAGCTTTGAGGTGGGGGCCTTAAAAATGAAGGAACAATTCAAATGTAAAAATTACCCTGAAAAAGTTGTGGAGGTGGCTTTAGAAAAAACAAGGAAGACTGACAGAAAATCTTATTTTCAACCACGAACACAGAAGGGAGAGACAAAAGAAGGAGAACTTAGAGTAATCCTACCATATAGTGCACAAGCCAAACAAGTACGCCATATCATCAACCAACATTGGCACTTCTTATTGAGGGATAAGATTATTGGCCCTATGCTCCATACTTCACACTTGCGTTGTTTGATTCCGGCAGGCAGTTCCGTTGCCTGAACTGCCTGCCTGATCAGGCAAACTGTATGCAAACGCATGTCATTTTTCTGACTGATCAGGCATTTTTCAGACTGATCAGGATCCTGATCAGTCTGAAAAATGCCTGATCAGTCAGAAAGATGCATTGCAATACCGGATCCGTTTTTCCGGTGTCATCAGGCAAAACGGATCCGGTATTTATTTTTTTCTCATTTTTGAAGGTCTGCAGATGCGCAGACCGGAAGGACGGAAAAAAATGCCTGATCCGGCATTCAGGCAAGTCTTCAGTATTTTTCACCGGGGATAAAACCGAAGCATGCTACGTTTTTCTCTTTTGCCTGATCAGTCAAAATGACTGAACTGAAGACATCCTGAACGGATTACTCTCCATTCAGAATGCATGGGGATATGCCTGATCAGTTATTTTCCGGTATAGAGCCCCTGTGACGGAACTCTATGCCGGAAAAGAAAAACGCTAGTGTGAAAGTAGCCTAAGGATTGAAGATTGCACCTTCTATTAGAAACTACACAAAGAAAGATGGTACCACACTCCAAAAATGGTTGAATATGAACGGCTTCTACAGGTGTGGGAAATGTTTGGGATGTAGGAATACAACATTCCCGAAAAAAAACACTAGGGTCCAATCTACTCAGAATGATTTTGCTCTAGACATCAAGGGTTGCCTTACATGTGACTCCTCCAGTGTCGTCTACCTTATCCAGTGCCCCTGCCGGAGACAGTATATCGGCAGAACTAAGAGACCCCTGAAAGTAAGGATTACAGAACATCTGAACAACATAAAGAATGGTTTTCGAAACCCTTCTTTATCGAAGCATTTCAAGATTTCACATAACAGCGACTTCAGGGGTATCTCTTTTGTGGCCCTGGAGAGGGTAGACGTACACTGGAGAGGGGGCAAGTTTAGGAGAATCTATGACTTTGGCAGCCTTCTCCCAGCAGGTCTGAATTCAGACCTAGAGATTTTTGGGTTTAATTGAATCGTTGGTCCAACACATATCTCACTGCAGACACTTTACTTATACACGATCACTGATACTGCCTAATCCCTTTTGTTAGTAACCCACATTGGGTCTAAAAATATCACTATACTAGTGACACAGTCACACACGAATAGGGAAGGAGTTTTCAAACACACACTAAAATTATAGAGATATCACTTTCTCACTTTGGTACATTCCCTTTCACCTTTAGTTGCAAGTGTATCACAGGTATAAATCGGATAAAACAGACCAATTCTATATACAGAGCACCAACAAATATTTTTTTGCACATATACTATAAAAAACGTAGGTATATATTAGAGATTAGAAGAATTATACATCTCTTGAAAGATCTCCGCTGCAAACACACAAGGGGACCAAATATTCATATGTTAAAACATAACAACAGAAGAACTACATGTCCAACTATATAGCTATAGTGCTGTTAGACTGTGAAGACATAAGTCTAAAGATAAGGGAGAGATAAAATCGAGAAGTATGAATATAGAGCTGGCAGACTAAGAATATCAGCCCAGAAATGAGTGAAGGATCAAATCGAGAAGCGTGAATAACCCGATAATAACGCACTGTTGTTTAACTGTCTGAATAAGAAACTGTATATTATATCCATTGTAAATCTACAATTTTTGTATTTAATGTATGTGTCATATACCCTTCTCTCTGCACGAGACATGTTTGGTATAACATTGGAAACTATGAAGAATATAAAATCGGACACTCCACAAATCCTTAATTACCGAATATAATCACCAACACACGTTAAACCCAATGTGAACAATTAAGCACGGATGAAGAGAGTACAAAAGTTGAGAGGTTTGAGACCACAGGTGACCCACTGAGGAAGAGATAAGCTATCTCGAAACGCGTCTGGCTGGAATACCTGTGCGTTAAATCAACTACACAATATACATGGCCATGTACTAAACTTCACCGTCAAGAAGCAAAATATCGCTTTACCTACGAAACTTAGACGGACCAAGTCTCACGAGAATTAGGACGAGATCCCGAAAGACGCTGCAAAACGAAACCAACATTGCTGGAGCGTGGTGGAGCTGTGGGACGCCACTGAAAGAACCTCTACACGCAAAAAGGTTTTTTGATCAGCGCAACGTATCGTGAGTACCAAATGTGTACATCATATTTTCTATAAAACGGGTGAACCCTATTGACTCTGAAAGCTTGGGACTACGTAGAAATTGTGTCCCTCCACACAAAGACCAGAAGTCCTATGCATATAGACTGATTACACGGCACTTGCCACCGGGATTTCTACCTATACAAACATGTCTCTATAGAGAACCAAAGTAGAATTCCACCTAGAGTGATTGAGGTTTTTAATTTATGAATTTTTATCAATTATATATTTTATCAATTAGATGTATAGTACCTAGGTACATTGCGGTTTTACCATATAATAAATTTGCACGTTTCCACATATTCTCGGAATGTTTTGAGTGTCGGTTCAACTCTCTGACTATACAGTTTCTCTATCTTGTTCTGGGGAAGGATACAACATGATTTTTCAGAGTCCAGGATCATTCCTAGAAAGACACATTTTTGGGAAGCTATTAGATGCGATTTTCCCCAGTTTATCTGCCAACCGAGCTTTTCCAGGATCCGCACTACCTCTTTGAGATGTGCATCCAGAAGGTTCTTTGACTCTGCTACTACTAAAAGATCGTCTAAATACGGAATTACTAGAATGTCTCTCTCTCTTATGTGGGCCATGACTTCTGCCATTACTTTTGTGAAGAGACTGGGAGCCTGTGAAATTCCGAACGGAAGAGCTGTATATTGTAAGTGATGAATGTGATCCTCGATTGAAACCGACACGCCGATATTTTTGATAGTCTGCGTGAATTGGAATGTGGTAATAAGCATCTCATATCTATGGTGGCCATGAAGCAGCCCTCGAATAGATGTTTTAAAACTGACTGAATTGACTCCATTCAGAATTTTTTGTAACAGAGAAACTGATTTAGATCTTTTAAAAGTTTATAATTGTTATGAATGTCCCGTCTGGTTTGGGAACCAGAAAGAGGGATGAATAAAAACCTTTCCCTTTTTCTGAATCTGGGACTGGAACCAGGACATTTTTCTCTAAAAGAGAAACAAACAAATCTCCTGTCGTAAAACTAGGTTTTTTGCAGAATTTTTTAAGATGTTTGTGACTTTGTCTCTCGTCCACCGGAAAGATTGAAACTCAAGACGAAAACCTTCCCTTATAATGCCCAATATCCAAAGGCTTGAGGAAATTTTTTCCCAAGAGGGAAGGAAACGAGAGAGAGTCTGCCGCCCACAGGAGAGAAACCGTCATTGTTGAGTGGGTCTGGAACCTGAGGAAGATTGGGAATTAAAGAGAAAACCCTTATCTTTTCTATTTGTATTTCCTCCTCTGAAATCCTTTCTTTGCCCCTTATAATATTCTCTTTTATTCTTCCAAAAAAAGCGCTGCTTTTTTGGAGGGGTCTGGGAACAGGGAATCCTTTTTTATTATCGGACGCCTTATCCAACAGGTCATCTAAGACGGACCCAAAAAGATAATCGCCCTGACAAGGTATGGGACAAAGTTTATTTTTAGATCCCGTGTCTCCAGACCATCCTTTAAGCCAGATAGCTATTCTTGCTGAATGCGGCTGACCTAGCATTCCATTTCAATGCATCTGCTGAGGCGTCTAATGTGAAGTCAACCGCCTTAAGGATGGTGGGAAAGACAGCTAGCCATTGATCCCTCAGTCTTATTTTGGATGTGAGATTCCAATTCCTGCAGCCACAATTTTGGTGACCTAGCGGTGGAGGTGGCAGCAATATTTGGCTTGAACGCCTGAGCGGAGGTCTCCCAAACTTTTTTCAGGTAAATGTCATCTCGTCTATCCATAGCATCCTTAAGGGTGCCAAGGTCCTCAAATGGTAAGGCAGACTTTTTTTGAGATTTTAGCAATGGGGGCATCCAATTTAAGGAGGCCTGTCCCAGCTAGCAGAGTCAGCCTCGTCAAAAGGATATTTCCTTTTTACATTTTTTGGGACAAATAAAAGTTTTTGATCCAAAAGGAGTGGAAAAAATTAGGTTTTCATTTACCAGAAAAACCCTGGATTTTCTATGTCCTAGATCCCCAAACATAATATCTTGAACAGATTTCGGATCTCTGGATTCATCTACTTTCATAGTAGCATGGATTGCCTTTAGTAAAGAATCCGTATCATCAGGAGAAAAGAGTGGCCTGCCTGTGGTTTCCTCATCCACCGACGAGTCCCAACTAAGATTTCTCCTAGTTCACTTTCTTCTGAGGAATCTGAATCTGACGCCTTGGTAGACAAGGCTTGTTTGCCCAAGGTTGTGGAAGGGAGGCTCTTTTTAAATATTTTCATTGAATCAGATACTTCAGATTTCACCATATCACTAATGCTTTGAAGTAGAGATGGAGACTCCTCTTCCACCACTTTGTCGACACAATGCTGACAATAACATTTTTGGCCAGGAGGGAGCAAGCTTCTTTTTACAAACAGCGCATTCTTTCCTTCTGGTCTTTGAGGTGGCCTTTCTAGGCCCCTCTTTTATTGTCTAAAACAGAGACAAGAGAGAGAGAACCCCTTTAACAAAATGGAGAAATAAAAAGGGTTAGGGCTGGTGTTCGGTTTATTAAAAATATTGAGCCATTCTGTCACAAAGGGTTAACTGTTTTTCTAGCTGTGACTGGACCTTTCACTTTGTGCCATCTTCTAATAATCCTCATCTCTAAACTACTAAGAGTCAAACACTTATTTAAGCCACATTTGTATCAGTAAGATAAGAACTGAGCGATAATGAGGGTTTATAATGTCAGAGAGCAGAGATAAGGAGTCCGTCAGCTCCCCAGATGACGGAAAAGACAGAAAATCCACAGGCAGCTACTCGAGCATCTCAGCTCTGGACAGAAAAAAGGGCTCCATATTCTTAATAAAGATCGATTTAAAAAATTATTTTTAGCTCCAAATAAGTATAAGGCCTCTTGCACACGACCATATATATTTTGCGGAACAGCTGGCCCCTAATATAACAGTACTATCCTTGTCCGTAATGCGGCCAATAATAGGACATATTCTATTTTTTTGCGAAACGGAAATGGAATGCACGCGGAGTACCTTCCATTTTTTTTGCGGACCCATTGAAATTAATAGTTACGTATACAGATCGCAAAAAAATGGAACGGAAACGGAATGAAAATATGTTAGTGTGCAAGAGGCCTAATCCAGTAATAAAATAAAAAATAAAAATGAAGGACACTGATCGGCCCAGATCACAGGCCGCATCTGGTAATGGAGACCACATGTACTGAGCCAGGCAGGAAGTTACGACTACTCCAATGAATGAGGCTTCTATGAACCATATGTACCCCCCCCCCCCCCCCCAATGCCACCAGCAGCGGACGCACAGATCAGCAATCATAATATTTATTGGTTTATTGTCACCTCTTCTACAAAATACAAAGCGATCAGACATGAAATTAAGGGACCTTCAGACCCCCACCAAACAGCAGCAACCCTCCCATCTAAGAAGCGCTGAAATGTCTGCTTCTTTCACTTGGGTCCCGGTCACTGGATTCACTGCAGCGTCGTTCCCGCTCCCGGGTCACAAAATTTAGGAGATCGATGGCAGTCACCACACCGAAAACCATCTGCTTCTTACTGGAGGAGCCGTCTTCGTGATCTGCTAAGATACAGCCCACAACTTACAAACATTGCTTCTACTGGAGCCAAAAACCAAGGTAGCATGAGGAGGAGCAAGGGAGAAAGAGAAGGCGAGCAAGAAAGTAGGTAGGCCATAAAGAGGAGGAGTTACGGAGAAGAGGAGAGACCAAAAAGAGGAGAAGAGGACAGGCCAGGAAGAAGTAGGGAGGCCAGAAAGAGGAGGACGTAGGGAGCAGATGAGGGGCCAGGGAGAAGAGAAGCTATGGAAAAGATTAGGGGGACCAGAAAGACAAGGAGCTACAAAGAGAAGGAGGGACCAGGAAGACCAACTAGGGAGAAGGGGGGGGGGGGGGGGGGGGGGGGGAAGGCGCTGGACACAAGCTGCTTACACTGAATTTGCTCATGGACCACCAGAGCGAAGTGATCCGTCTCCAGGATGCGGGAAAGTTTCCCCAGGTTGTCCATGAGATGCACCTAGAACAGGGAGATTGAGTCTAATGGTTACACAGGTTCACAGTGGATCAGTGGGTAAATGCACAAACTCCAGGGGGAGAGCCATCCTAGATATTCTACTAAATGCACAAACTCCATAGCCTGATAGTCTCAG
This sequence comes from Bufo bufo, assembly GCF_905171765.1. Lineage (NCBI taxonomy): Eukaryota > Metazoa > Chordata > Amphibia > Anura > Bufonidae > Bufo > Bufo bufo. The sequence goes on from NC_053391.1 coordinate 1,034,845, forward strand.
CATTTCTGAATCTCCTCGATGGTGCTACCCCCTCCCAGATACAATGTCCCTCCGGACCACTGGCTGAACTGCTAGATCACATACAACCATGGACAAGAGAGGTGCTGGTTTTCTCACATAGCCATCTTCCCAGCCCCCGACCACCATACCTGTGTAAACTGCTTGTAAATGACCTTGGAGACAGGATCTGAGGGTTTCACCTTCCCGGCCAGCACAGAAGACAGCATGTTCCCTAGTGTCACCATGCCGAGCACCAGCCTGCAAGATAACATGGAAAGAAGGAAACAGGTCAGCACTTCACCTTGGTATTGCACGCTGCACGGGAGAGGAGCAACCTCCAATGTATCAAAGATAAAGGAATCCCAGCTGCTGTGTCTTTGTGAATAAGCCTCTTTATTTTCTCAAAGTAGAATGTCCTACAACCAGGACCGATTTCGGCATGCAAGCCTCTCTCAACAGATGAGAAAGGCTTGCATGCCGAAACCGGTCCTGGTTGTAGGACATTCTACTTTGAGAAAATAAAAAGAGGCTTATTCACAAAGACACAGCAGCTGGGATTCCTTTATACTTGCAAGATAACATGGCCCTGAGAAGTCGCCGTGCGGAGTAACAGAAACAATGCAATATATAGCTGCCCCCCACAGCGGAGAGGACGGCATCCACACAAGCAGCTGCCGCAGGCTCTGCTTTACCTCGCAGGCGCATGAGACGGGGGCTCATGAGACTCACCCAGACTCGGACACAATGGGAACCTGGTCAAAGCTTTTCTCTCGGAGGAGCTGGATCGTCTGGCTGCAGCTCACAGTTGGGAGGACGGTCAGTGGGGCAGAAAGAGACAGTGACGAAACCTTGACGTTCCACCACCTGAGGACGAGAACGATGTGCACTTTATATTAACATCAGTAAACAAATGATATAGATGAGGCATGTCCACCGTCAGTCCACCCATTGTATTTGGGGACATGAGCAGGAGTGGACATGCTGTCTTGTCATTGAGGAGAGAATAGCCACCTCCAGCCTGAGATTATCACATACACATCTACACCAAACCCTGGAGCCACAGTCCAGAGACTGATCCGCTCCAAACATTCATCTCACCAGGGTTTACTGTCCTCCAGGTCCTCCATCTTCAGGAACTGTTTCTGTGTCATCCACTTATCACTTAGGAACTTGGACCTGCAGGAAAACAGAGAGAATGGTAAGTACCTGCCGCACGTGGTGCAAGCCATAGAGACCTCGCAGGCACAGACCCTCACATGTAATTCCGCACAGAGTCCGGCAGGATCACCACACATCTCTGTCCTTCTGTCAGCTCTTGGGCAGCCTTTACAGCCACAGACATGGCACTGCCAGAGCTACCACCTGCAGAGAGAGAAATACACCTTAACTCAGGGGGTGGCCGGGCAATCCTCACGCGCTATCCTAGGGCGACCCGGGCACTCACCGCTCTCCGACTGAGGGCGACCCGGGCAATCACCGCTCTCCGACTGAGGGCGACCCGGGCAATCACTCGCAAACCTCATTATTGTCACTTGCCAGCAGAAGGAAGACTGCATTATCATCACCCCACATGATGATGAAGAAGCATGCTACTCACCGCACAGGAGACCTTCCTCCTTGATCAGTGCTCGGGCCATAAGGAAGGAGTCCTCATCATTGGATTTATACCATTTATCAACCACCTGCCAGATAAAGCAGCAATACACAGCATTACAATAGGCACTCCCACCAGGACATGCCACAACTGCCCAATATGTGCGGGTCCCAGCGCATGCGCAGTTCTCTCCATTCACTGAAAATAGCCGAGCCATTTTTCAGAAAACCCACTGCAGAGAATGGAGAGAACCGCACATGCGCAGCCTCCTCTCCATTCATACCAGCGCATGAGGGGTCCAGCCATTTATGGTATGTGCAGTGGGAACGCCACAGATCCTCAGAGGGAACAACGCTTTTAAAAACAGACAGTCTTTTTATTTTTCACCTCCTCCCCCTGCCACAGATCACCCCACTACGCATCCTCCTCCTCACCACAAATCACCGCCACACCTCCTCGCAGCCACAGACCACCCCACGCCGCCTCCTCCTCCTCACCACAAATCACCGCCACACCTCCTCGCAGCCACAGACCACCCCACCTCCTCCACCCCACCACAAATCACCACACCTCCTCCCCCTGCCACAGATCACCACTACGCCGCCTCCTCCTCCTCACCACAAATCACCGCCACACCTCCTCGCAGCCACAGACCACCCCACGCCGCCTCCTCCTCCTCCTCACCACAAATCACCGCCACACCTCCTCGCAGCCACAGACCACCCCACGCCGCCTCCTCCTCCTCCTCACCACAAATCACCGCCACACCTCCTCGCAGCCACAGACCACCCCACCTCCTCCACCCCACCACAAATCACCACACCTCCTCCCCCTGCCACAGATCACCACTACGCCGCCTCCTCCTCCTCACCACAAATCACCGCCACACCTCCTCGCAGCCACAGACCACCCCACGCCGCCTCCTCCTCCTCACCACAAATCACCGCCACACCTCCTCGCAGCCACAGACCACCCCACCTCCTCCACCCCACCACAAATCACCACACCTCCTCCCCCTGCCACAGATCACCACTACGCCGCCTCCTCCTCCTCACCACAAATCACCGCCACACCTCCTCGCAGCCACAGACCACCCCACGCCGCCTCCTCCTCCTCACCACAAATCACCGCCACACCTCCTCGCAGCCACAGACCACCCCACCTCCTCCACCCCACCACAAATCACCACACCTCCTCCCCCTGCCACAGATCACCACTACGCCGCCTCCTCCTCCTCACCACAAATCACCGCCACACCTCCTCGCAGCCACAGACCACCCCACCTCCTCCACCCCACCACAAATCACCACACCTCCTCCCCCTGCCACAGATCACCACTACGCCGCCTCCTCCTCCTCACCACAAATCACCGCCACACCTCCTCGCAGCCACAGACCACCCCACGCCGCCTCCTCCTCCTCACCACAAATCACCGCCACACCTCCTCGCAGCCACAGACCACCCCACGCCGCCTCCTCCTCCTCACCACAAATCACCGCCACACCTCCTCGCAGCCACAGACCACCCCACCACAAATCACCACACCTCCTCCCCCTGCCACAGATCACCACTACGCCGCCTCCTCCTCCTCACCACAAATCACCGCCACACCTCCTCGCAGCCACAGACCACCCCACCTCCTCCACCCCACCACAAATCACCACACCTCCTCCCCCTGCCACAGATCACCACTACGCCGCCTCCTCCTTGCCACAAATCACTGCCACACCTCCTCGCAGCCACAGACGACCACCACCACACCTCCTCCCCGCCACAGATCACCACCAGGCCTCCTCCCTGCCACAGATCACCGCCAAACCTCGCAGGCACAGGTCCCCACCACACCTCCTCCCCAGCACAGATCACTACCACGCCTCCTATCAGCCACAGATCACTGCCACAACTCCTCCTCCTCTTCCCTGCCACAGATCACCACCACACCTTATCCTCCCAGCCAAGCCTCCTCCCCGCCACAGCTCACTCACATCTCCTCCTCCTTCCCGCGACAGATCACTGCTACGCCTCCTCCTCCCCAGATCACCATCACACCTCTTCCTCCACGCCACAGATCACCATCATGCCTTCTCTTCCCTGCCACAGTTAACAACGACTAACCCTCCCTCCAGCCACAGATCACAATGACTGACCCCTCCTGACGTATGTAACTATCCCCATTACTGGTTCAGTAGCTCTTACCTTTAGGTCCAGTACAGTGGGGATGAAGTCATATCCAATCCCTTCCACCTCATATCCCGTCTTGTCTGTTTGGTTCAGGTCTTCCGGCTCTGCTAGAATAGAACCTTCTGGATCCACTCCCACAATCTGACAAAATGAGGAAGACGACTTGTATTCACCCTGAGAGCTTTAGGTGAACCAGAACTAGTATAGTTAGGGGAAGAAGTGCCCACTGTATCGTCCACTGAGGAGCAGCCTGCTGCCACGTAAATGCTCCTTCTGGAGAAGCCTGGCTAGCACTTGCCCCTTACAGCAGCTCACTGCCACACTCTGGTTCTCCGTGTAGATGTGGTTAGATATTCAACCAACTCACCTTGCAGTTTGGACACACTTCCTTCAGTTTTCGGGCAAGTCCAGTAATTGTCCCTCCAGTGCCAGCTCCAGCCACCACCATGTCCACGCGTCCTGTGAAAAAACAAGTCACACCTGGATCATCTCCCTTTAATGACCTGGTCAGCGGTTGTCTGGACATTGGAATCTGCATTTACCATCTATTCCTGGCCCAATGTATCTGAGGTATCATGGCTGCTGCCCCCCCCCCCCCCCCCATACCCCAGAGACTGTGCCTGATCTCTAGGTTATGAGGAGACTCTGTGCAGCAGAGTGCCCCCTGTGATTACATTGTGAAAACCTGTATATTCAGGATCCAGTATAGTCCACCACACAGGGCCCAGACACCAGGAACAGCAAGTCAGGGTCACTGATAACCCACAGCGGCCCACCTACCATCACACTGCTGGAAGATTTCCTCTGCGGTGCTGTCATAGTGGGCGAGAGGATTGCTGGCGTTCCGGTACTAGGAGAAGAGGAGAAGATGAACATAAGCGACAATGATCCAAGGACCACAGGGGCAGCCACCACCCTCTGTGCCTCATACCTCCCCCAGTCACCCACGGCCCATACTGGGTAAACAACAGAGCCTGCACCCCCCCCCCCCTCCTTACCTGATCCAAAATGTGAGAATTAGGGATCTCGTTCTTCAGTCTCCAAGCAACCCCGACATGCGATTCCGGGGAATCAAAGCGGGCACTGGTTGGGGTGCGGACAATCTCTGCTCCCAGAGCGCGGAGGACGTCTACCTGTAGAGAAAAGATCACAGCCCCGTGAGAAGACCGTCAGCATGTCCATGTACCATAACCAGAGAGGCCATCTGCAGGTCGTCAGTACTCAGTCCATGTACCATAACCAGAGAGGCCATCTGCAGGTCCTCAGTACTCAGTCCATGGACTGTAACCAGAGAGGCCATCTGCAGGTCCACAGCCCATGGACTATAACCAGAGAGGCCATCTGCAGGTCCACAGCCCATGGACTATAACCAGAGAGGCCATCTGCAGGTCCACAGTACTCAGCCCATGGACTATAACCAGAGAGGCCATCTGCAGGTCCTCAGTACTCAGCCCATGGACTATAACCAGAGAGGCCATCTGCGGGTCGTCAGTACTCAGCCCATGGACTGTAACCAGAGGCCATCTGCGGGTCCTCAGCCCATGGACAATAACCAGAGAGGCCATCTGCGGGTCGTCAGTACTCAGTCCATGGACTATAACCAGAGAGGCCATCTGCAGGTCCACAGTACTCAGCCCATGGACTATAACCAGAGAGGCCATCTGCAGGTCCTCAGTACTCAGCCCATGGACTATAACCAGAGAGGCCATCTGCAGGTCCTCAGTACTCAGCCCATGGACTATAACCAGAGAGGCCATCTGCAGGTCCTCAGTACTCAGCCCATGGACTATAACCAGAGAGGCCATCTGCAGGTCCTCAGTACTCAGCCCATGGACTGTAACCAGAGGCCATCTGCGGGTCCTCAGCCCATGGACAATAACCAGAGAGGCCATCTGCGGGTCGTCAGTACTCAGTCCATGGACTATAACCAGAGAGGCCATCTGCAGGTCCACAGTACTCAGCCCATGGACTGTAACCAGAGAGGCCATCTGCGGGTCGTCAGTACTCAGCCCATGGACTGTAACCAGAGAGGCCATCTGCAGGTCCACAGTACTCAGCCCATGGACTATAACCAGAGAGGCCATCTGCAGGTCCTCAGTACTCAGCCCATGGACTATAACCAGAGAGGCCATCTGCAGGTCCTCAGTACTCAGCCCATGGACTATAACCAGAGAGGCCATCTGCAGGTCCTCAGTACTCAGCCCATGGACTATAACCAGAGAGGCCATCTGCAGGTCCTCAGTACTCAGCCCATGGACTATAACCAGAGAGGCCATCTGCAGGTCCTCAGTACTCAGCCCATGGACTATAACCAGAGAGGCCATCTGCGGGTCGTCAGTACTCAGCCCATGGACTGTAACCAGAGGCCATCTGCGGGTCCTCAGCCCATGGACAATAACCAGAGAGGCCATCTGCGGGTCGTCAGTACTCAGTCCATGGACTATAACCAGAGAGGCCATCTGCAGGTCCACAGTACTCAGCCCATGGACTATAACCAGAGAGGCCATCTGCAGGTCCTCAGTACTCAGCCCATGGACTGTAACCAGAGAGGCCATCTGCGGGTCGTCAGTACTCAGCCCATGGACTGTAACCAGAGAGGCCATCTGCAGGTCCACAGTACTCAGCCCATGGACTATAACCAGAGAGGCCATCTGCAGGTCCTCAGTACTCAGCCCATGGACTATAACCAGAGAGGCCATCTGCAGGTCCTCAGTACTCAGCCCATGGACTATAACCAGAGAGGCCATCTGCAGGTCCTCAGTACTCAGCCCATGGACTATAACCAGAGAGGCCATCTGCGGGTCGTCAGTACTCAGCCCATGGACTGTAACCAGAGGCCATCTGCGGGTCCTCAGCCCATGGACAATAACCAGAGAGGCCATCTGCGGGTCGTCAGTACTCAGTCCATGGACTATAACCAGAGGCCATCTGCAGGTCCACAGTACTCAGCCCATGGACTATAACCAGAGAGGCCATCTGCAGGTCCTCAGTACTCAGCCCATGGACTGTAACCAGAGAGGCCATCTGCGGGTCGTCAGTACTCAGCCCATGGACTGTAACCAGAGAGGCCATCTGCAGGTCCACAGTACTCAGCCCACGGACTATAACCAGAGAGGCCATCTGCGGGTCGTCAGTACTCAGCCCATGGACTATAACCAGAGAGGCCATCTGCAGGTCCTCAGTACTCAGCCCATGGACTATAACCAGAGAGGCCATCTGCAGGTCCTCAGTACTCAGCCCATGGACTGTAACCAGAGAGGCCATCTGCAGGTCCACAGTACTCAGCCCATGGACTATTGTAGTGTACGGGGACTGTAATACCCGTCACTACAAAAGTGTCACTTGGTGTGCTGTCGTCCCCCCTTATTTATGGGGAAGTTGGTATATGTCATCTTTATAAATTGTCATGTAATGTAATGTTATGTATTTCCCTGTTACTGTGACACTTGCATGTACAGGCCTGCTAGGGGTGTCATTCCAGCTCTTAGTCACTAGAGGGAGCTAGGGAGCCCTAGTTTATATAAGGCCCAGACAGGGAAGCAAAAGTCAGTCTAGTTTGGAGCTCAGAAGTTTCTAGAGCCTGAGGAAGCTGAGAGGGAGACAGAGGCAAAGCGTAGAAAAGCAAGAGGTACTCAAGATAACAGAGGAGGTACTTTATAAAGCTAAAACCAAGGATATACGCCAGAGTTAAGGTATTGGGCCTTGGAGAAGATTTGCTATGTTCCAGGATCAGTCAGAGATAGAGTGCAAGCTCCTGTACTGCAAGTCCTGTGTTTAACACTCTGTAGTCACCTTGCTCAATCTGTATTGCCTGCATCAACCGTATTGCAAAATCGACTGTATGCCAAGGAACTGCGATTCCATTATTGTCTCTATGAAACCTACTAAAGTTGGAGTTCTGCTTTAACCTCACGGTGTTCCTCATTTATTCCTGCTATCCGCAAACGGCGTGCCACCGTTTACTTGGCACTGGCGTCACGAACATTTTCCTACCATCACCTGCCTATGCAGAGAGTCAGCCGTCTCAGGTTAGTGTCTATTGCACTACTACATCCAGGAACATTATTACACACAACTTGAGTACGCTGCACCTCTCTTTTGGCGTCACGAACAGGATACGCACGCTTTCTAGTGCAAGAAGCGTGAACTTTGTGCCTTATACAGTTGCCCTGTGACCAAAGTGACAAATTACCTGTTTATTTAAAGTGGACTTTGTGGACTGAAAATCATACCAAAAGTGTGCCTAAAACCTCTAAAAAGCGCTGTGCAGTGCTGCGCTATCAAGAGGAAGAAAATCGCCGCATTGGAGTGTGGTTTTGTGGACTTTTTACAATCCTGCTTGCTGTCAGTGAATGGACAGCGTTTTGCTAAAGATGGCCACCGGCCGCCTGGAGTAAAGTTTCCCGCGCTGCTGAGGACCTTCGTGGGCGGATCTCTGCAAGGACATAGAGAATCCCGCCCCTCTTCATCATCGCACCGCCGCGGCCCTGCTTCTTCTACGTCATCGGGTGCTCAGGACGTCCGGAATCTCGCGAGACTTGGCCTGCGCAAGCCCGGCGATACCGGTAAGAACTTGTAACCGGAGGGAAGGGGAGTGTACCGGCCCCTTTAGTCGCCAGTGGCCACCTCTCAATAGACTACCATGTCAGAGCCAGGAGTGCCTGAGCAGCCGGCCCCGGGAGAGCTTGCGGCTCCTAATCATCCTACAGCCCCCAGCATGATGCCCTTTACCATGCCTTACTATTTCGGGGCCCCATGGTTCCCTCGCTACAGGGGAGAGACCCATACCCTAAGGGACTTTAAAGAAAAGTTGCTGGCACTATTCCGATTGTACCCTATAAATGCCGACCAGCAAATGGAAATCCTGCTGGCACAACTGGAGGGGGCTGCCCGCAGGGAAGTGTTATCATGGCCTGCTACTGAGCGGAGTACTCTAGAACAGATCTTCACCCGCCTCAGGGCCACTTTTGAAACTAGGACTGCCTCAGAGATAAAGATGCACTTCTTTGGCAATAAACAGAAGTCCGGTGAGTCCCTCCGTGACTATGCCCTATCACTTCAGGAGGCTTTAGGGGCTGTAATTCAGATAGATCCCAAAGAGGCTGATAACCAGGACCAGACCCTGAGGGAACAATTTATCACCGGGGTGTCTAGTGAACAAATAAGGACCCAGTTAAAGATGCTGTCCGCCCAGCACCCTAACAGTGCCTTTCTAGACTTTAAAGAACTGGCTATAAAGATCCTGGGGTCCGCAGTATCTCCTGAGTTGAGCGCCCCACCTGAGTCATCAGCCTGCAGGCCAAAACCGCTTATCACTAACCGAGCTGAGGCCGGCCAAGCTGTCCAAGTGTCAGCTACCGATACTATTGCCATGCTGACATAGCAAGTAAATCACCTCACTAAAAGTCTAGAGAAAGTGTGCAGAAAAATAGAGGAATGGGAAAAACCCATAATGCTAGAAGAAGAATTCCTGTCACCTCCTAGGCCGTTCCCACCTCCTTACCAAGAGACTCACCCCAGGGATCCTGGGAGGCGTAATAGAGATCGCAAGCGGCCCGTGTGTACATACTGCAAAAAGCTGGGACACACAGAATCCACGTGCTGGCAGTTAAACGGGCAACCCCTGAGGCTGAGGACCACCCCTCGGGAGGTAGAACACTAGGTCCAGAAGATCCAAATTGGATGCCACGGTATGTAGGATCCCATCCTAAAATCAATATAGAGATCAACGGGGTCCCCTTTGAAGCCCTATTAGATACTGGGTCTCAGGTCACTACTATTCAGCTGCCTGCCTTTGAAAGGTTCTGGGACACCAACCAGTTGACCCAACCGCCTGAATCCTGGGTGGAAATTATCGCCAGCAATGGCAAACCAGTAAAGATCCATGGATACTGGGAACCCACCCTGCAGGTGGGAGAAGTAACCCTGCCTCAACAGGGGGTGATAGTAGTACAGGCCGGTGACAGAGGAGGACATCCTGTCATTCTAGGCACCAATGTCTTCAAAAACTGTTATTCAGAAATACTTGCTGTATTACATCAGACTTTGCCCACTGCTTCCTCTGCATCCAAGAGGGTGATTCAAAAGACTATTACAGTGTTAAGTGCCCAGCAGAGGTTTGCTAATGGGAAAGGAGAAATTTGTACTGCCAGGATTAGTGATATTAAGCCTGTGACTTTGCCTCCTAATTCTCAAACTCTTTTATGGTGTCGTGCGGTCCTGGGAGTCCAAGGCCGAGATTATCCAGCCCTGGTGGAACCAATCCAGATGGAGGATTACCCTTATGTGAGAGCTGCCAAGTGCCTGGTGAACGTCTCCCAAGGTAAAGTACCTGTCCGTCTGATTAACCTGAGTGATCATCCTGTTGCGCTTACTAAGCATTGCCGTGTTGCCCAGCTGTCCCAGGTGTCCTTCCAAGACATCATTCGTCTTCCAGCGACAGAGAAGCCGCCAGCTGCAGTCAGCGGATGTTCGCCGGTGACCCAGCCACAAGTGCCCTGGTGGGAAGAGCTCCATGTAGGGGACGAGACTACCCCCCAACATCAACAAGAAGGGATTCTACAGCTTGTCAAGGAGCACCACCAGGCCTTCAGTAAGCATGCTACTGACTATGGAGAGGTTAGTGTCATACAACACACCATACCTACTGGCTCTCATCCTCCTATCAAGGAGAGATACAGACCCTTACCGCCTACTTCATATCAGACTGTAAAGGAAATGATCCAAGCGATGAAAGACTCTAATGTGATCCGGGACAGCCGTAGTCCGTGGGCTGCACCCCTGGTTCTTGTAAAGAAGAAGGACGGTAGTATCCATTTCTGTGTGGATTATAGGAAAATTAACCAAATAACCCACAAAGATGCATACCCACTGCCCCGCATTGAGGAGTCACTAACTGCTCTGGGCTCCTCTGCCTATTTCTCCACATTGGACTTGACCAGTGGCTATTGGCAAGTACCCATGGCCCCTGCAGATAGGGAAAAGACTGCCTTCACTACTCCCATGGGCCTGTTCGAATTCAATTGTATGCCGTTCGGGCTATGTAATGCCCCAGGAACTTTCCAGAGACTAATGGAACGGTGTTTGGGTCACAAAAACTTCGAAACAGTGCTGCTGTATCTAGATGACGTCATTGTGTACTCAAAAACATATGAAGACCATCTGAAACATTTGGCAGAAGTTAGAGTTGTTGCGATACCAAATTTTTGATTCGGTTTCGATACCATGAAAAAGTATTGCGATACTCGATACCACGCGAAAAAAATAAACAAAAAAAGCCACGTGCATTCCTCATTTTTAAAAATGGCGAATCGCGCAGTTTTTATTTTATTTTTTCTGTTCCGGCATTCACCACCTAGATTTTTTTTTTATATTTTAATAGTTTGGACTTTTCTGACGTGGCGATGTAATATGTTTATTTATATATTTTATATGTGAAATTGGGAAAAGGGGGGTGATTTATACTTCATATTTTAGTGTTTTTTTTTTTTTCACTTTTTATTTAATAACTATTTCCCCCCTTAGGGGCTAGAACCTGGGATCTTTCATCCCTTTTCCTATTCACCCTGATAGATCTCTATCAGGGTGAATAGGACTCCACACTGTCCCTGCTGCTCTGTGCTTTGTGCACACAGCATCAGGGATGTTACCATGGCAACCAGGGCTTCTGTAGCGTCCTGGCTGCCATGGTAACCGATCGGAGCCCCAGGCTTACACAGCTGGGGCTCCGATCAGAAGCTGCCACTGCACCACCAATGAGGGGGAGTGGAGAGGTCCCTGTGGCCACTGCCACCAATGATTTTAATACTGGAGGGTTGAGAGGGGCCGGCGCACTGTGCCACCAATGATTTTAATGGGATGGGGGGGATTGAGGGGGGGGGGGGGGGGCACACTGCACCACCAATGATTTTACCCCTTTATACAGGAGGCGGGTACTAGCAGATCAGCGGCAGTTAACTGCCGCTGATCGCAGCTCCCTGTCAGGGGCAGGGTGCCGGCAATGCGATTCTGCTGCCGGCACCCGCCTCCTGTATGTGTTAAAGACTGACTACTGTATATGAGTCCAGACTTTCACTATTAGGCCACACAGAGCGGCGCCCAGCGATGTCTCAGCACTCACCATTTAGTCCTGGGCGCCGCTCCGTTCGCCCGCAGTGCCCCATTACTGTCTCCTCTCCTGCTCCACATGCTGCTGATTACTATCGGAGCGATGGGAGGAGACATCAGCTTCACTAGTGGGCGTTCCTTCTCCCTGGCTGTAGCGCTGTCCAATCGCAGCGCAGGGAAAAGGAACGCCCACTAGTGAAGCTGATGTCTCCTCCCATCGCTCCGATAGTAATCCTATCATTGGTGGCGCAGTGCGCCCGCCCCTCCTCCGCCCCTCTCTTCTCATTGCCGCCCCTCCTCCACCCCCTCTCTTCTCATTGCCGCCCCTCCTCCGCCCCCTCTCTTCTCATTGCCGCCCCTCCTCCGCCCCTCTCTTCTCATTGCCGCCCCTCCTCCGCCCCTCTCTTCTCATTGGTGGCAGCGGCAGCAGCACAGGGGGAGGGAGGACAGCTTCCTTCTCCCCGTGCTGCTGAGAGAGAACATGAGCGCGCCGATAGCAGCGCGCTCATGTTCAGAGATACTAGACTGCGCAGAAGCGCAGCCCAGTATCGAAAAAACGGAAATCCCGGTATCGTATCGATACCGGGACAAAAGTATCGATTGGGTATCGAAATTTCGATACCCGCAACAACCCTAGCAGAAGTATTTGAAATCCTTATCAAATATGGCTTGAAGGTAAAGCCATCCAAGTGTCACCTGCTCAAACCTGCAGTAAGATACCTGGGGCATGTAGTAAGCGGAGAGGGAGTGCAACCTGACCCTGATAAATTGGCAGCTGTCTGTAATTGGCCGGTTCCCACTACTGTCAAAGAGGTGAGGAGTTTTCTTGGTTTTGCCGGCTACTATAGACATTTTATCCCTCATTTTGCTCAAATAGCTGATCCTATCCAGGAACTCTTGAGGGGGCAACCCAAAAAGAGTCCTAGAACTCCTGTGCCCATTGAGTGGAATGAGGAAAGAGAGATCGCGTTCCAATTGCTAAAAAAGAAACTGACCGAGCCTCCAGTGTTAGGTTATCCAGATTATAGCAAACCCTTCCATCTCTATACTGATGCTAGCAAGTGAGGCCTGGGAGCTGTGTTAGCCCAGATCCAAGAGGGAAAAGAGAGAGTGATAGCATATGCAAGCCGCTCCCTGAAAGGAGCTGAGAAAAATGACCAGAATTATAGTTCCTTCAAACTAGAGTTCCTGGCATTAGTGTGGGCGGTGACAGAAAAATTCAAGGATTATCTAGCCGCCACCCCGTTCATTGCATTCACTGACAATAACCCTCTGGCGCATCTAAATACAGCTAAATTAGGGGCCTTGGAGCAGAGATGGGCCTCTCGCCTCGCCAACTATGATTTCTCTGTAAAGTATCGTGCTGGACGCACTAATGATAATGCTGATGCTTTATCCAGGCTTCCCACAGAGACAGCTCCTGATGATGTGCGAGATGCTTGGGAAGATGTAGAGATGCCGGCCTTCTATAACAAATTTGCTCAACAGGATCAGGCTCGAGCTACCAATGACAGAGCTGCAGTTCCTTCACCCTCCAGTAGGCCTGAACCTAAAGAAGAAAGGTGGGTGAAACTACAGTCTGAAAGTAGAGTGCTGGGTGAGTTGTTGGACTTCATTACTAGTGGCAGAGCCCCTGAGAGGATCCGGCGTAAGAGTGCAGATCCTGAGCTCATCAAACTGTGGAGACAGCGCCATCAACTCTTCATACAAAAGGGCCTATTGCTACGGAGAAGCCTAGACCCAGTGTCCAACGAGAGAGTGCACCAGATTCTCATACCCCGACGAGATGCAGGTATGGTGTTGGAGATGTACCACAATCAATCCGGTCACTTTGGGGTCCAAAAGACTGAGGCTACTATCCGCCAGCGGTTTTACTGGGTGGGCATGAGAGAAGACATGGAGAAGTGGTGTCGGGAGTGTGTAGCCTGTGCCTTGAAACGAAGTGAGCACCATGATCAGAGGGCACCACTGAGACCCATTGTAAGTACCCGTCCTCTTGAACTTGTCGCCATCGACCATGTAAAACTGGAGCCTAGTCGCTCAGGGTATGCTTATGCCATGACTATTATTGACCATTTCACAAAGTTTGTTGTAGCAGTGCCTGTGAGAGACCAGACAGCGAAGACTACAGCCGAAATGTTCTGGAAGCACTTCCTCCTGCCCTACGGATGTCCAGAAAAGATCCTCACCGATCAAGGACCTGCTTTTGAGTCCCATCTGTTCCATGAACTGTGCCGCTTACACAACTGTAAGAAGATCCGGACCACGGCCTACCATCCTCAAGGTAATGGATTATGTGAAAAAATGAATCAGACCTTGATAGAGATGCTGAGGGCCGTGCCTCCTGAGAACAGAGGAGATTGGCCCAGTCTGTTTCCACAGCTCATGTTCACATACAATCATACTATACATTGTTCCACCGGGTATACCCCCTTTTACTTGATGTTTGGGCGCCAAGGGACATTGCCTGCTGATCATTCATTGGACATACATGTACCTGATTGCATTAACCCATTACCTAACACCGACTGGGTTGCTGAACATCAAAGGCGATTGAATACAGCCAAAGCCATTGTTCAGGAACGTATGGACTATGCTAGGGACCGACAGCAGAGGGACTATGATCAAGCAGCCCATGCAGAACCCTTGACAATAGGGGCTGTGGTATGGTTAAAGAATAACCGCCGTACCAGTAAATTGGACAGTAAATGGGAGCGAAGTCCCTATGTTGTCACGGCAATCCCAAATGTTGGAACTCACACTTATGAGATCACCCGGGAAGACAAGGGATCCCAAATTGTACACCGAAACCGGTTGAAGCTCTGCCTGACACCAGAACCTAGCGACGAGAGTTCTGGATCTGAATATCCTGTGTCAGAGTCAGCACTACAGCCCGAGGATCCTATGCAGGCTGTTAGTAATCTGAGGTATGACGCGGATCCCATGCATTGGCTTCTGACACCTTGGTTGAACTTGCTGGTGCCTGCTCCGGCACCTACTGTAGCTTCACCTCCGGAAGAGCTGGTTCAAGATGCCCCGGATCCAGTTCCCCCTCTAGTGGATCTAATTGTTCCAGTTGTTCCTGACCAAGATCTCCCTGATGGAGACCCTCCTGTTGCTCCTCTCTCTTCTACCTCGTTGCTAAGGGAAGAGGAGACCCCTGTTTTGAGAAGGTCTACCCGGATGACCAGGGGACGCCCGCCAGTCCGTTTAGGAGACTTTGATTATTCTGGTGGTGTCTCCTCCCAAACAGTTGCTACTGGCAATACCTTACTTGACATTTGTGCGCAAGAATGGACTCCCCCACGTGAGCCCTTGCCTGTGATACACCCACAGGAAACTCCTGGGTAGTTCCGTTGTTATACTGTTTTATCTATTTTGCTGTTCTATTATGGACTTATTCATTGTCATGGACTATCCTGGTTATAATGTTACGCTGTGCCAGGTCAGCGCCCCAGTTCCATTCACTATCCTGAGGAGAAGAGAACGACGCCGCTTGTCATCACCCTTCACCTTTGCCAATTGGACCTGATATGAATGTAAATGCAGATGAATTACATGTATGTATGCCTGCATGTCTCTATTTTCTGTTTCAGGTAGAGATTCCAGTTGGGCGAGCCCTGATGGAGTACGAGGGCGTACTCAGCTTAAAGCAGTGGGGTATGTAGTGTACGGGGACTGTAATGCCCGTCACTACAAAAGTGTCACTTGGTGTGCTGTCGTCCCTCCTTATTTATGGGGAAGTTGGTATATGTCATCTTTATAAATTGTCATGTAATGTAATGCTATGTATTTCCCTGTTACTGTGACACTTGCATGTACAGGCCTGCTAGGGGAGTCATTCCAGCTTCTAGTCACTAGAGGGAGCTAGAGAGCCCTAGTTTATATAAGGCCCAGACAGGGAAGCAAAAGTCAGTCTAGTTTGGAGCTCAGAAGTTTCTAGAGCCTGAGGAAGCTGAGAGGGAGACAGAGGCAAAGCGCAGAGAAGCAAGAGGTACTCAAGATAACAGAGGAGGTACTTTATAAAGCTAAAACCAAGGATATACGCCAGAGTTAAGGTATTGGGCCTTGGAGAAGATTTTCTATGTTCCAGGATCAGTCAGAGATAGAGTGCAAGCTCCTGTACTGCAAGTCCTGTGTGTTTAACACTCTGTAATCACCTTGCTAAAACTGTAATTGCCTGCATCAACCGTATTGAAAAATCGACTGTATGCCAAGGAACTGCGATTCCATTATTGTCTCTATGAAACCTACTAAAGTTGGAGTTCTGCTTTAACCTCACGGTGTTCCTCATTTATTCCTGCTATCCGCAAACGGCGTGCCACCGTTTAATTGGCACTGGCGTCACGAACATTTTCTACCATCACCTGCCTATGCAGAGAGTCAGCCGTCTCAGGTTAGTGTCTATTGCACTACTACACCCAGGAACACATTTCTACACACAACTTGAGTACGCTGCACCTCAACCAGAGAGGCCATCTGCAGGTCCTCAGTACTCAGTCCATGTACCATAACCAGAGAGGCCATCTGCAGGTCCTCAGTACTCAGTCCATGTACCATAACCAGAGAGGCCATCTGCAGGTCCTCAGTACTCAGTCCATGTACCATAACCAGAGAGGCCATCTGCAGGTCCTCAGTACTCAGTCCATGTACCATAACCAGAGAGGCCATCTGCAGGTCCTCAGTACTCAGCCCTTTGTCACAGAAGACTCCAGGATTCAGGGACACAGTTTGAGTCATGTCCCAGAATGCATCATCTGATAAGGTCAGTCCAGTATATACACCTCTGTCAGAGGCGAGGTATAGCAGCTGATATATACACCGCTGTCCGAGGAGGACCATGGAGATGTTTAGTTAGATATAGAACGGAGCTGTGGTCAGCGTCACTCCTAGACTACATCACTGGTTTCCACCTGCCCTTTATGGTCAGGTGTGTCTATGTATGCCATCACTGGTTTAGGTCTTCCCCCTGATCCTCAGGTGTGTCTATGTCTATAATGTATGACATGACTGATGTCCCCCTGATCCTCGGGTGTGTTTGTGTATGACATCACTAGTCCCCCCACCCCCCCTTCCCATGTCCATGTACTGCAGCATGTTACACAACCCTCCGGCTGCAGGCTCACACTTACTTTCTCCATGCTCATCTTCTCTGGCATCACAATTATACAACGGTATCCCTTCACCGCAGCCGCCAGGGCCAGGCCGATCCCTGAGGAGGAAGGTTTAGACTTATCTATATATTATTGTACAGTAACAGGCGGTGGGGGGGGGGGGGCACCATGCACAAAGGCAGAACGAGTCGCAGCCACACAATACGTGGCTTATTCCAGAAAAACAAGACATTCCATGGAGACCATGTTATCCGGGGCCTCAGGATCAGGAGGGACATTCCCTCCACCATCTGTACCATTCACATGAGAATGAAAACAAGGTCTGCGAGATGTGGAGGTCATAACGTCTAATCTGAGACTGAACCTGTCTGACCGGTGCTATATATGACACCTGTGCAGTCAGTGCACCTCCAGTGCTGGGGGGGATGGGGTCCTGTAATGTCTCCATGGGGAGGGGGTCCCTGTCTGTCTGTGCTGGGATCCAGCAGAGGATAACTGACCCCCTCCTAGTCCTCCACGAGCCCAACTTTCAGTGATGATGATGCTGCAGGGATGGCTGCCCTAGAGCTTCTCCTGCTGGTCCTCCAGCTGAGGGTATAGAGGGGAGGTCAGTGCCCATAATGGGGAGGGGGGCACATCACCGTCATATGACGTAGGTATCTACAAACAAGTCAACAACAGCAACTTAAATCATCGCCTGGCATGGTGACCGAGCTCGCTAGTCATCCTCACTGTGCATACGTGTTCACTAGGATTGCGGTTCACCATACATTAGGCACGTATACAATCTCAGCCACACGCCTTGTCTCAGGTCTGGAGAATGGACAGGAGATGGCGAGGTAAGTGCTCACCAGTGTTTCCTGAGGTTGGTTCTATAATGGTGTCTCCTGGCTTCAGAATGCCTTCCCTCTCCGCATCTTCCACCATCCGTAGACTGATCCGGTCCTTCACACTTCCTCCAGCATTGAAGAATTCACACTTTGCCACTGAAAGAAGCACAGACAACGGGGAAATCAAAAGTCATACGGCAGAGGCAACACCCCAGATGGGGGCAATAAACAGCGAGATGCTCCCTCTCCATAACACATTCAGTGGTCCTGTGAGGAGGGGGCCTGAAGAGGAGGACACAAGATGGCGACCACACATACAGGACGACAGAGGAGGGGGCCTGAAGAGACGGACACAAGATGGTGACCACACATACAGGACGACTGAGAGGAGGGGACCTGAAGAGACGGACACAAGATGGTGACCACACATACAGGACGACTGAGAGGAGGGGGCCTGAAGAGACGGACACAAGATGGCAACCACACATACAGGACGAGTGAGAGGAGGGGGCCTGAAGAGACGGACACAAGATGGCGACCACACATACAGGACGACAGAGGAGGGGGCCTGAAGAGGAGACAAGATGGTGACCACACATACAGGACGACTGAGAGGAGGGGGCCTGAAGAGACGGACACAAGATGGCGACCACACATTCAGTGGTCCTGTGAGGAGGGGGCCTGAAGAGGACGACACAAGATGGCGACCACACATACAGGACGACAGAGGAGGGGGCCTGAAGAGGAGACAAGATGGTGACCACACATACAGGACGACTGAGAGGAGGGGGCCTGAAGAGACGGACACAAGATGGCGACCACACATTCAGTGGTCCTGTGAGGAGGGGGCCTGAAGAGGACGACACAAGATGGCGACCACACATTCAGTGGTCCTGTGAGGAGGGGGCCTGAAGAGGACGACACAAGATGGCGACCACACATACAGGACGACTGAGAGGAGGGGCCTGAAGAGGAGACAAGATGGTGACCACACATACAGGACGACTGAGAGGAGGGGGCCTGAAGAGGACACAAGATGGCGACCACACATACAGGACGACTGAGAGGAGGGGGCCTGAAGAGACGGACACAAGATGGCGACCACACACATACAGGACGACTGAGAGGAGGGGGCCTGAAGAGAAGACAAGATGGTGGCCACACATACAGGACGACTGAGAGGAGGGGGCCTGAAGAGGAGACAAGATGGTGACCACACATACAGGACGACTGAGAGGAGGGGGCCTGAAGAGGAGGACACAAGATGGCGACCACACATTCAGTGGTCCTGTGAGGAGGGGGCCTGAAGAGGACGACACAAGATGGCGACCACACATTCAGTGGTCCTGTGAGGAGGGGGCCTGAAGAGGACGACACAAGATGGCGACCACACATACAGGACGACTGAGAGGAGGGGCCTGAAGAGGACGACACAAGATGGCGACCACACATACAGGACGAGTGAGAGGAGGGGGCCTGAAGAGGACACAAGATGGTGACCACACATACAGGACGACTGAGAGGAGGGGGCCTGAAGAGACGGACACAAGATGGTGACCACACATACAGGACGACTGTGAGGAGGGGGCCTGAAGAGGAGGACACAAGATGGTGACCACACATACAGGACGACTGTGAGGAGGGGGCCTGAAGAGGAGACAAGATGGCGACCACACATACAGGACGACTGAGAGGAGGGGGCCTGAAGAGACGGACACAAGATGGCGACCACACACATACAGGACGACTGAGAGGAGGGGGCCTGAAGAGAAGACAAGATGGTGGCCACACATACAGGACGACTGAGAGGAGGGGGCCTGAAGAGGAGACAAGATGGTGACCACACATACAGGACGACTGAGAGGAGGGGGCCTGAAGAGGAGGACACAAGATGGTGACCACACATACAGGACGACTGAGAGGAGGGGGCCTGAAGAGGAGGAGACAAGATGGTGACCACACATACAGGAGGACTGAGAGGAGGGGGCCTGAAGAGGAGGACACAAGATGGTGGCCACACATACAGGACGACTGAGAAGTACACGGCTGACACTCCTTACACAAGACAAGATGGCAGCTACTCACACATCTCACACTTGAGCCCGAGCCTCTTCCCAATCTTGTTAATCCTGACGAGGGGCGTGTGGCCGATCTTCTGCAGGATGCTCGGGAGGATGGATGGAGTGGGCTCTCTGGAAGAGAGAGGATCATATAAGTCCCTGCACAGGTCACAGACATTTCCCATAGTTGCCCCATAATACTCACAGGGTGACATGGTGATGTGGGGACTCCGCTGGTGACATTCCCAGCTTCCAGGAGCACTTACTGGGGAGGTCCGGGCGGATCCACTTCCTGTCTGCACCAAGCTCTGCGTCCACACTGCCATTGGTAACATGACCGTCAGTGAGGTGAGGACAAGAGGCAGATTCCGATAGCGGGGGGACAGACGGCATGATGACCTGAAGGACAGACAGGACTTAGGACTCAGGGCCCCAGACTACACACTGCGGCTCTGTGTATCGGGCCGCGGAAACCCAACATAAGAGCTCCGCCTTCATGGCGGAGGAGAACAGATCATTGTCACCAACAATAGAGACTATATGGATCAAAGTTTCACAAACAGTAATTCCACCCTCAATATACATTCAAATAATCATCATTTTATTAAACATTTCATAATTACAAAAATCTGGCTCCACATAATTAAGAACATTTAAAGTCTCATGGGCTTCAGGTGTACGGTAACTAATGCATCTATATAAAGTGCAGAGATCTATATCCACAGGGTAGTATAATCAGTGCATACAGAAGGGAAACATAATAATACCGTGCTATACCTAACCACCATGTGAAGCTAGCATAATACAGTACATACTGACCCAAATGTAAACCACACCACCACGTGTTTCGCCGTCAGCTTTTTCAAGGGGTCACCTACAATGAGAAGTGGCTGCTGGATGTAGACTCCATAGGTCACATATCTAATCCAGCAGCTCCTGATCACAGTGTGTGGGTCACAGGGGTGGCGGAGATGTGGACATCAAGGGCTGAAGGAGGGGGACCCCACTGCAGAAACACATGGAGGCCACCAACAGGGCGACACGTAGGATGATCACCTGTAGCCACAACCTCAGATCACCCCATGGGGATACTCTGCAGACTGTCACATGCCGGGGCCTTGGGGCCAGTCTCCTGCTGCTCAGTCACACCACTGTGGAGATCTGGGCAATGCCCTCCTTCTGGACTTACTACCTCACCGCCCCCCAACAGAGAGGTTCTCTGAACCAAACCCCCTTCAGCGCGGCTCGGAGATTTCAGTGACACAGATGACATCACATAAGATTCACTCTAGGGTTCAGCATTATACCGAGACCACCCAAGAGCTGTCTTGTCACATCCACATTTCTGAAGATGGACCTCCCCTTTAAAAAAAAACACACTGCACCACTGACAGCTCCAGGGGAAAAACCTCACATCGCACCTAAGACAGGTAGACGACGAGCATACATCTGACACCCCAGGCACTGTGACCCATGACAACCAGGAGCCCAGCACACCTGGGACAGGTAGACGACGAGCATACATCTGACACCCCAGGCACTGACACATGACAACCAGGAGCCCAGCACACCTGGGACAGGTAGACGACGAGCATACATCTGAAACCCCAGGCACTGTGACACATGACAACCAGGAGCCCAGCACACCTGGGACAGGTAGACGACGAGCATACATCTGACACCCCAGGCACTGTGACACATGACAACCAAGAGCCCAGCACACCTGGGACAGGTAGACGACGAGCATACATCTGACACCCCAGGCACTGTGACACATGACAACCAAGAGCCCAGCACACCTGGGACAGGTAGACGACGAGCATACATCTGACACCCCAGGCACTGTGACACATGACAACCAGGAGCCCAGCATACATCTGACACCCCAGGCACTGTGACACATGACAACCAGGAGCCCAGCACTATGAGCATTGGGGTGGGGTTGTTAAGGAACTCAGGTGCCTCACCTCATCCCAGAGTTGAGTAGTATCTTTGACCTCACCTTTAAGACCAAAAAAGTGCAAGCAGTAGCTATAACTAGTGTTGAGCAAACCGTAACTTTGCCGGAAAAGTTTGGGTTCGAGTTAGTTCGGTGTTCAGGCATTTAATAAAGCTTGTTGAAAGGCTGCAGGGCGGCCAATCAACAAGCTTTTAAGCTGTGGGCACTTAGAAGCCATCACAGCCATGCCTAGTAATGGCATGGCTGTGATTGGACGATGCATCATGTGACCCAGCCTCTATACAAGCTGGATCATGTGTAGCCCCGCCCATCAGCTCTAGTAGTGCAGGGACAGGAAGCAGCTGAAGTGAGGGAGAGTGTCAGGAAGCTGGCTGCTAATTCTGTGGGTGACCTATAGTGATTTATTGTGGGTGCAATACACCAGCTTTGTACCCCTGACACAGAAATATAATAATTAATCTGGCTGTTAGATCGGTGGGTGACATATACCCATTTTTGGTGTGAGGTACACCTGCACTGCATAAGAGACAGGGAAATTGATATAGTTAATCCATCCGTTAGTTCGGTGGGTGACCTCAAAGAACCAGGAGAGCATCAAATAAGGGACGTGGCCGTGGTGCTGCTGGTGGAGCTCCTGTTGCAGGGAGAGGACGTGGACGATCTGTACCAGCTACACGCCCAAATGAAACCCCTTCCTCAGGTGCGAGTAGGCAACAGAACGTTCAGCGTTATTTTGTAGGCCTGAATACCGGTGTAGGAATGGTGAGGCCAGAACAAGTACAGGAGATAGTAGATTGGGTGGCTAACAGTGGATCCAGTTCCTTCACATTGTCTCCCACCCAGTCTCCTGCTGAAGGACATCGGCTGCAGGTGCCAACTGTGGTCTATCAGTCTTTCACCTCACCCCCTTGCACATCAGCCAAGCAGTCTGAGCCCCAAGTCATGCAGCAGTCTCTTCTGCTTTTTGATGACTCTGTTAGCAGGGTTTCCCAGGGCCGTCCACCTAGCCCTGCCCCAGAAGTGGAAGAGATTGAGTGCACCGATGCCCAACCACTTATGTTTCAGGATGTGGACATGGGAGGACCATCGCAGCACGTCTCGGATGATGACGAAACACAGGTGCCAACTGCTGGGGCTTTCTGCAGTGTGCAGACTGACAAGGAAGACAGGGGTGAAGACTGGGTGGAAGATGATGAGGTCCTAGACCCCACATGGAATCAAGGTCATGTGAGTGACCTGTCTAGTTCGGAGGAAGAGGCGGTGGTCGCACAGAGCCACCAGTACAGCAAAAGAGGGAGCAGGGTTCAAAAGCAGTGTGGCTGTTCCCTAGCCAGTATGGCTGCTACTGCCCGCCGCACCCAAGGACAGAGCACACCAAAGCCGGCTCCAAGGAGTTCCCGGGCGTGGCAGTTCTTCAGACAAATGTGCTGACGAGAAGACACAAGTGGTTTGCACGCTGTGAAATCAGAGCCTGAAGCGAGACAAACGTTCTCAACCTGAACACCACCTGCATGACCAGGCATCTAAGTGCAAAGCAGGAGCTGCAGTGGAGAAGACACCTCAAAAACCAAGAAAGGTCTCTGACTCCTCCTGCTTCCTCTTCTGCTGCAGTCTCGGCCTTCCCCTCCCCCTCTGAAGAGACAGGGGCACCTGCCACCCCACAAACAAAGGATGTGGCAGCACCACCACCACTGTCACCCAGCATGTCCACACTGTCCCATGCAGAAAAAGAGGAAGTTCCCCCCCTACCCACCCGCGATCCCTCGCCCCGAATGCCAGCATTTCAAAATTCCTGGCCTTTGAAATACTGTCATTCCATCTGGTGGAGACAGACTTTTAAAAACCTTAAGGCGGTGGCTGTCCCACAACCAAGTGGAGGACAAAATCAGGTGTGCACTGCACAACGCCATCTGTGGCAAGTTCCACGTTACCACCGATACATGGACAAATAAGCACGGACAGAGACGTTATATCCCCGTAACTGCAGTGGCGGCTGGGCCTGAGGCAGATAGCAGTATGGCGCATGTCCTACAGCCACCGAGGACTGCAGGACGTTACTCAGCGCCTCCTTCTCCGGTCAGTGTAACACCTGCACCACCAGGGGTAAACGACAGCAGGCAGTTTTGAAACTCATCTGTTTGGGGGAAAACCCCACACTGCGCAGGAGCTGTGCACGGGCATGGAACAACAGACCAATGAGCCTCAAGCCCGGCCTGGTGGTGTGCGATAATGGGCAAAATCTCGTAGCAGCTCTGGGACTAGCCGGTTTGACGCACACCCCTTGCCTGGCGCATGTGCTGAATTTGGTGGTGCAGAGGTTCCTGAAAAATTACCCCAATATGTCAGAGCTGCTGCATAAAGTGCGGGCCGTCTGTGCGCGCTTCCGGCGTTCTCACCCTTCTGCTGCTCGCCTGTCAGCGCTGCAGCGTAACTTCGGCCTTCCCGCTCACCGCCTCATATGCGACGTGCCCACCAGGTGGAACTCCACCTTGCACATGCTGGACAGACTGTGCGAGCAGCAGCAGGCCATAGTGGAGTTTCAGCTGCAGCACGCACGGGTCAGTCGCTCTGCGGAACAGCACCACTTCACCACCAATGACTGGGCCTCCATGCGAGACCTGTGTGCCTTGTTGCGCTGTTTCGAGTACTGCACCAACATGGCCAGTGCCGATGACGCCGTTCTCAGCGTTACTATCCCACTTCTATGTTTCCTTGAAAAAACGCTGCTGGCGATGATGGAAGAGGCCAGTCATTCACAAGTGGCTCAGAGGGTGGGTTCCTGCACCAACAGAGGCCAGGTACACAAACATCCAGCCAGGGCACAGTTCTGAGGATGAGGAACCGTGTTCACAGCAGGGTGGCACCCAGACCAGCTCATGGCCATCACTGGTGCGTGGATGGGGGGATACAGACGATACACCTCCCACAGAGGACAGCTTGTCTTTGCCTCTGGGCAGCCTGGCACACATGGGCGATTACATGCTGCAGTGTCTCCGCAACGACCGCCGAGTTGCCCACATTCTAACTTGATTACTGGGTGGCTCGGGCTCAGACATGTCCTCTTAGTAGGACATGTTGGCTAATCTCTTAATTTTATCATCAGTTTGAGGGCTTAGTAAGTCTGCAGAGTGCACCTGTCTTTGCTATTATTATATGATTACTGGGTGGCCACGCTGCTGGATCCAGTCCCGTACCGTCCTTCATTCCCTCACTGGAGCGTGATCATAAGATGCGCGAGTACGCTGGTAGACGCACTGCTGGTGGCATTCCCACCTGACAGCGGGGGCACAGTGGAAGCACAAGGCGAAGGCAGAGGAGGAAGAGGTCGCCAACGCAGCTGGGGCACCGCCAGCACCTCAGAAGGCAGGGTTAGCATGGCCGACATGTGGAAAAGCTTTGTCAGCACAACAACCAGCACCACCAGCTGATATGGAACGTCTTAGCAGGAGGCACAGGGCTCCAGACTAAAAAAAATAATATATATCTCTCTATCTCAAGGAGCCATTGGCTCCTACCCTGAAAAATTAAGGAGCCAAATTTAAAATACATATAATTACGGTATAATAATAAAAAAAATCGCATGTCTTACCTAGGGTTGTCACGATACCAAAATTTTGACTATTTCGATACCATAAAAAATTACTGCGATACTCAATACCACGTGAAAAAAATTAAACCCAAAAAACCTGTGTGTATTCCAGATTTTATGGAACGTCTGGACCATAATAGAACAGTCCTAACCGAATTTTTGTCAGGACGTTACAAAAAAAAAAAAGGCAAATTGCACATTTTTCTTTTTTTTTTTCTGTTACGGTGTTCACCGCATAGGAGATATTTTAAAATATTTTAATAGTTCGCACTTTTTTGCAGGGCTGTGGAGTCGGAGGCAATTTTGGGTACCTGGAGTCGGACAAAAATGAAATGACTCCGACTCCTACTAAATTTAAATTGGAATAAAAAATATCAAGTTTGAATGTCCCAATTCACAAAAAGTTATAATTAAAGGGAATCTGTCACCTGCTTTTAGCATTTTAAGCTTTCAACATCGCCATGTTCAATAAAGTACCTTATTTCCTGCAGTCTTCTTCTTACTTTATTTCGTTTTGATTAAAAAAAGCCCTTTTTCTGATATGCTGCTAATGAAGCTCCAAGGTGCCCAGAGGGGCGTTTTTCCCCTCTCTGGAGCCCAGTGACGCCCCCCCCTGCAGTGCCCAGTCCGCCTTAATTTGAAGCCCAAGAACGCCTCCTGATCCTGAAATAACCTCCCACAGCCCCGGAAAACGGTTCCGCCCCCTCGCCACGTCATCTTCTACCTTCAAGAAATGCCCCGTTTTTCTTCCTGTCGGCCACCAGAAATCTCGCGCAGGCGCAGTACCGCCTGCACAATCATCAAGCTCCTGAGGTAACAGCGCTCAGATTACGTCACTGGGCTCGGCGCATGCCCAGTGAGACTTTAGGCTGTTGCCCTCAGGAGCTTGATGATCTCCAGACTGAAGCTGGAAACCATCGGAAAAACTGCTGTCCTTCAGCTGAGGCCATAAAACCTTTTACAATAAATTCCCCGTCCTGGATCCCCCCACTGCCCTATGTCCAGCAGAAGATCAGCGGCTTCCTGGCCAGTACTTCTGTGGTAATGACACGTACGTGGCCTTTCTTTCCTTCAAGGAATGTATAAAATACATTCACATACTAAAAACTGAGGAGTCGGAGTATTTATCTACCGACTCCACAGCCCTGCTTTTTCGGCCGTGGCGATCTAAAATATATAAACAATAAAAAAAAAAATTGCATATGTAAAATTTGGCAAGGGGGTGATTTAAACTTAATATTTTTTCTTTTTTTACTTTTTATTTAACAACTATTTCCCCCCTTAGGGGCTAGAACCTGGGATCTTTCATCCCTGATAGAGCTCAGGGTGATCTCAGGGTGAATAGGACCTCACTCTCCCTGCTGCTCTGTGCACACAGTGCAGGGATGTTACCATGACAGCCAGGGCTTCAGTAGCGTCCTGGCTGCCATGGTAACCGATCGGAGCCCCAGGTTTACACTGCTGGGGCTCCGATCGGAACTGCCGCTGCCACCACTGAATATAATACTTGGGGGGAGGGGGACCAATGATTCTACTTTATAATACTGGGGTTGTTCGGTGCACTGTGCCACCCATTAAAATATAGTTTATGCTTAATACAAATATCCAATATCCGGCACCCAGCCTCTATGACTGCGCGCTGAGATCCACCGCTATTAACCCCTCAGGTCCCGCACCGACAGCAGCACGTCCCATGTCAGTTCCTCGTGTGTGAGAGGCAGAGCAGCGGAGGGTCTAGGCGCCTACAAAGTCTGGTCGCTATTTAGCCATTCTTAGGCCTCTTTCACACTTGCGTTGTCCGGATCCGGCGTGTACTCCACTTGCCGGAATTACACTCCGGATCCGGAAAAACGCAAGTGTACTGAAAGCATTTGAAGACGGAACCGTCTTCCAAATGCGTTCAGTGTTACTATGGCACCCAGGACGCTATTAAAGTCCTGGTTGCCATAGTAGTAGTGGGGAGCGGGGGAGCGGTATACTTACAGTCCGTGCGGCTCCCCGGGCGCTCCAGAATGACGTCAGAGCGCCCCATGCGCATGGATGACGTGATCCATGTGATCACATGATCCATGCGCTTGGGGCGCCCTGACGTCACTCTGGAGCGCCCGAGGAGCCGCACGGACGGTAAGTATGCTGCTCCCCCGCTCCCCACTACACTTTACCATGGCTGCCAGGACTTTAGCGTCCCGGCAGCCATGGTAACCACTCTGAAAAAGCTAAATGTCGGATGCGGCAATGCGCCGAAACGACGTTTAGCTTAAGGCCGGATCCGGATCAATGCCTTTCAATGGGCATTAATTCCGGATCCGGCAAGTGTTCCGGATTTTTGGCCGGAGCAAAAAGCGCAGCATGCTGCGGTATTTTCTCCGGCCAAAAAACGTTCCGTTCCGGAACTGAAGACATCCTGAGGCATCCTGAACGGATTTCTCTCCATTCAGAATGCATTAGGATAATCCTGATCAGGATTCTTCCGGCATAGAGCCCCGACGACGGAACTCTATGCCGGAAGACAACAACGCAAGTGTGAAAGAGCCCTAAGTCGCATTGGCGACCATTGTGGTCGCCATCTGGAGTCCTGAGGCAGCATTTCAGCAACATGGTGGAACATTATGTACGACTGCATGTACTGACTGATGGGTCTGCCCCTGTTCCGTTAGATTTCCCTACCCTCGTCACTTTCCGCCGCACCGGACATGACGTGAGGAGGTGTGCCGCGCAGGCACACGACGGGGTAGGGAAATTTTACAGCAGAGTTAGCTGGACACTGGCTGACACTGCGCATGCGCCGGGAGCCTCACCAGCGGTAAGGGTAGAGAAAAAGCACTGGCCCGTAATTTTTCCCTTCCCTAACAGCTGGTGAGGCTCCCAGCGCATGCGCAGCGTCGGCTGGTGTCCAGCTAACTTTGCTGTGAAATTTCCCTACCCCATCGTTGTGCGCCTGTGCAGCGCGGCACACCTCCGGAACACCTCCTCACGTCATGTCCAGTGCGGCCGAAAGTGACGAGGGTGGGGAAATCTCACGGAACACCCCCTTCAACTTCTGGGTCTCCAAATTGGCCTGAGCGTGCCCTTTACGCCTTGGAGGTGCTCGTCTGCCCTGCAGCCGGTGTATTGTCCGAACGTGTGTTTAGCACGGCAGGGGGGTGATCACAGACAAGCGCAGCCACCAGTCCACAGCCAACGTGGACAAGCTCACGGTCATTACAATGAACCAGACATGGATCCCACAGGACTTGTCCGCACCCCGCCATTGTTATACTCCAGCGCACTTTCTCTTTGCATTCTCTTTTCTATTTCCCAATGTTTTGGGGTCTTAACAAATTGATAAAAAATAAAAGAATAAAAATAACAAAAACAGTGTTGGCGACCTCCTCCGCCGCTTCCACGTACACCGCCTCCTTAACCTCCGCCTCCTAGTTCAAGATTATTATTATTTTTATTTTTTTTCTATTCTACGTTATTGTAAGTCATTTCCCGATTCACATTTGTTTGCAGGGCAATTGTCCTACTCTTGCCCCCATTTTGCAGCCCCCTAGCTCTTACCACGGCATATTTTGCAGCCAAAGTTCAGGTTCCCATTGACTTCAATGGGGTTCGAGTTCAGGTCAAGTTCTTTGATCCAAAGTTCAGCCGAACCCGGTGAACCCAAACATCCACGGGTCCGCTCATCCGTACCTATAACCCTTCAGCTCTGAGTATGACCATTAGAAGATAAATATCCACGACCCTTCACCCCCAGGAGGAGCAGAACCCACAACCCTTCACCCCCAGGAATGACCACCGAAAGAGCAGAACCCACAACCCTTCACCCCCAGGAGCAACCGCAGGAGCAGCCCTCCAGCCCGGCCGCTCACCCCCAGGACTGACTGTATGAGGAGCCCTCCAGCCGCTCACCCCCAGGACTGACTGTATGAGGAGCCCTCCAGCCGCTCACCCCCAGGACTGACTGTATGAGGAGCCCTCCAGCCCCTCACCCCCAGGACTGACTGTATGAGGAGCCCTTCAGCCCCTCACCCCCAGGACTGACTGTATGAGGAGCCCTCCAGCCCCTCACCCCCGGGACATAAGGAGCCCTCCAGCCGCTCACCCCAGGACATGTGGAGCCCTCCAGCCGCTCACCCCCAGGACTGACCGTATGAGGAGCCCTCCAGCCGCTCACCCCCAGGACTGACTGTATGAGGAGCCCTCCAGTCCCGTCCGCACAACCCCCAAGAGAAGGCCCCCCAGCCCCGGTCACTCACCTGGTTGCAGTCGCACTGATCAGCGCCGTCAGCACACTCCTACCCAATTCCCCTAGGCTTGCCATGCTGTTTATTCATTGGTCAGACTGAAGGCGTTGGTCTGCAGGGAGGTAAGTGATTGGGCAGGGCGGAGTAGGAAGGACCGTCTCCTAGCAACTATTCCGGTCCAGTCAGAAGAGCACAAAACCCGGTTTGGCGCAAGGGGCATGTGACAGAGTGGGCGGAGACTGGAGAAACAGAAATGATGCAATAGTTTCTGCGTAGTAATATAGAGACGTGACGTCATAACTTCTAACATGACCTCTGCGAGGTAATAACACTAATTACTAGTGATAGTAAAGGATATGGCGTAGATAATACAGTGTCTGTGAGGTAATAACCGGTACATAATACAGATAATACAGTGTCTGTGAGGTAATAACCGGTACATAATACAGATAATACAGTGTCTGTGAGGTAATAACCAGAGTACATAATACAGTGTCTGTGAGGTAATAACCGGTACATAATACAGATAATAGAGTGTCTGTAAGGTAATAACCGGTACATAATACAGATAATACAGCATCTGTGAGGTAATAACCAGAGTACATAATACAGTGTCTGTGAGGTAATAACCGGTACATAATACAGATAATACAGTGTCTGTGAGGTAATAACTGGTACATAATACAGATAATACTGTGTCTGTAAGGTAATAACCAGAGTACATAATACAGTGTCTGTGAGGTAATAACTGGTACATAATACAGTGTCTGTGAGGTAATAACTGGTACATAATACAGATAATACAATGTCTGTGAGGTAATAACCAGAGTACATAATACAGTGTCTGTGAGGTAATAACCGGTACATAATACAGATAATACAGTGTCTGTGAGGTAATAACTGGTACATAATACAGATAATACAATGTCTGTGAGGTAATAACCAGAGTACATAATACAGTGTCTGTGAGGTAATAACCGGTACATAATACAGATAATACAGTGTCTGTGAGGTAATAACTGGTACATAATACAGATAATACAGTGTCTGTGAGGTAATAACCAGAGTACATAATACAGTGTCTGTGAGGTAATAACCGGTACATAATACAGATAATAGAGTGTCTGTAAGGTAATAACCGGTACATAATACAGATAATACAGCATCTGTGAGGTAATAACCAGAGTACATAATACAGTGTCTGTGAGGTAATAACCGGTACATAATACAGATAATAGAGTGTCTGTAAGGTAATAACCGGTACATAATACAGATAATACAGCATCTGTGAGGTAATAACCAGAGTACATAATACAGTGTCTGTGAGGTAATAACCGGTACATAATACAGATAATACAGTGTCTGTGAGGTAATAACTGGTACATAATACAGATAATACAGTGTCTGTGAGGTAATAACCGGTACATAATACAGATAATACAATGTCTGTGAGGTAATAACCGGTACATAATACAGATAATACAGTGTCTGTGAGGTAATAACCGGTACATAATACAGATAATACAGTGTCTGTGAGGTAATAACCAGAGTACATAATACAGTGTCTGTGAGGTAATAACTGGTACATAATACAGTGTCTGTGAGGTAATAACTGGTACATAATACAGATAATACAATGTCTGTGAGGTAATAACCAGAGTACATAATACAGTGTCTGTGAGGTAATAACCGGTACATAATACAGATAATACAGTGTCTGTGAGGTAATAACTGGTACATAATACAGATAATACAATGTCTGTGAGGTAATAACCAGAGTACATAATACAGTGTCTGTGAGGTAATAACCGGTACATAATACAGATAATACAGTGTCTGTGAGGTAATAACTGGTACATAATACAGATAATACAGTGTCTGTGAGGTAATAACCAGAGTACATAATACAGTGTCTGTGAGGTAATAACCGGTACATAATACAGATAATAGAGTGTCTGTAAGGTAATAACCGGTACATAATACAGATAATACAGCATCTGTGAGGTAATAACCAGAGTACATAATACAGTGTCTGTGAGGTAATAACCGGTACATAATACAGATAATAGAGTGTCTGTAAGGTAATAACCGGTACATAATACAGATAATACAGCATCTGTGAGGTAATAACCAGAGTACATAATACAGTGTCTGTGAGGTAATAACCGGTACATAATACAGATAATACAGTGTCTGTGAGGTAATAACTGGTACATAATACAGATAATACAGTGTCTGTGAGGTAATAACCGGTACATAATACAGATAATACAATGTCTGTGAGGTAATAACCGGTACATAATACAGATAATACAGTGTCTGTGAGGTAATAACCGGTACATAATACAGATAATACAGTGTCTGTGAGGTAATAACCGGTACATAATACAGATAATACAGTGTCTGTGAGGTAATAACCGGTACATAATACAGATAATACAGTGTCTGTGAGGTAATAACCGGTACATAATACAGATAATACAGTGTCTGTGAGGTAATAACCGGTACATAATACAGATAATACAGTGTCTGTGAGGTAATAACCGGTACATAATACAGATAATACAGT
Source organism: Bufo bufo (assembly GCF_905171765.1). Lineage (NCBI taxonomy): Eukaryota > Metazoa > Chordata > Amphibia > Anura > Bufonidae > Bufo > Bufo bufo. The sequence continues at coordinate 1,067,077 of NC_053391.1, forward strand.
GTCTGTGAGGTAATAACCAGTACATAATACAGATAATACAGTGTCTGTGAGGTAATAACCGGTACATAATACAGATAATACAGTGTCTGTGAGGTAATAACTGGTACATAATACAGATAATACAGTGTCTGTGAGGTAATAACCGGTACATAATACAGATAATAGAGTGTCTGTAAGGTAATAACCGGTACATAATACAGTGTCTGTAAGGTAATAACTGATACATAATACAGATAATACAGTGTCTGTGAGGTAATAACCGGTACATAATACAGATAATACAGTGTCTGTGAGGTAATAACCAGAGTACATAATACAGTGTCTGTGAGGTAATAACCGGTACATAATACAGATAATACAGTGTCTGTGAGGTAATAACCGGTACATAATACAGATAATACAGTGTCTGTGAGGTAATAACCGGTACATAATACAGATAATACAGTGTCTGTGAGGTAATAACCGGTACATAATACAGATAATACAGCATCTGTGAGGTAATAACCGGTACATAATACAGATAATACAGTGTCTGTGAGGTAATAACCAGAGTACATAATACAGTGTCTGTGAGGTAATAACCGGTACATAATACAGATAATACAGTGTCTGTGAGGTAATAACCGGTACATAATACAGTGTCTGTGAGGTAATAACCGGTACATAATACAGATAATACAGTGTCTGTAAGGTAATAACCGGTACATAATACAGTGTCTGTGAGGTAATAACCGGTACATAATACAGATAATACAGTGTCTGTAAGGTAATAACCAGTACATAATACAGATAATACAATGTCTGTGAGGTAATAACCGGTACATAATACAGATAATACAGTGTCTGTGAGGTAATAACCAGAGTACATAATACAGTGTCTGTGAGGTAATAACCGGTACATAATACAGATAATACAGTGTCTGTAAGGTAATAACTGGTACATAATACAGATAATACAGTGTCTGTGAGGTAATAACACTAATTACTAGTGATAGTAAAGGATATGGCGTAGATAATACAGTGTCTGTAAGGTAATAACCGGTACATAATACAGATAATACAGTGTCTGTGAGGTAATAACCGGTACATAATACAGTATCTGTGAGGTAATAACCGGTACATAATACAGATAATACAGTGTCTGTAAGGTAATAACCGGTACATAATACAGATAATACAATGTCTGTGAGGTAATAACCGGTACATAATACAGTATCTGTGAGGTAATAACCGGTACATAATACAGATAATACAGTGTCTGTAAGGTAATAACCGGTACATAATACAGATAATACAGTGTCTGTGAGGTAATAACCAGAGTACATAATACAGTGTCTGTGAGGTAATAACCGGTACATAATACAGATAATACAGTGTCTGTAAGGTAATAACCGGTACATAATACAGATAATACAGTGTCTGTGAGGTAATAACCAGAGTACATAATACAGTGTCTGTAAGGTAATAACTGGTACATAATACAGATAATACAATGTCTGTAAGGTAATAACTGGTACATAATACAGATAATACAGTGTCTGTGAGGTAATAACACTAATTACTAGTGATAGTAAAGGATATGGCGTAGATAATACAGTGTCTGTGAGGTAATAACCGGTACATAATACAGATAATACTGTGTCTGTGAGGTAATAACCGGTACATAATACAGATAATACAATGTCTGTGAGGTAATAACTGGTACATAATACAGATAATACAGTGTCTGTGAGGTAATAACCGGTACATAATACAGATAATACAGTGTCTGTGAGGTAATAACACTAATTACTAGTGATAGTAAAGGATATGGCGTAGATAATACAGTGTCTGTGAGGTAATAACCGGTACATAATACAGATAATACAATGTCTGTGAGGTAATAACCGGTACATAATACAGATAATACAATGTCTGTGAGGTAATAACTGGTACATAATACAGATAATACAGTGTCTGTGAGGTAATAACCGGTACATAATACAGATAATACAGTGTCTGTGAGGTAATAACACTAATTACTAGTGATAGTAAAGGATATGGCGTAGATAATACAGTGTCTGTGAGGTAATAACCGGTACATAATACAGATAATACAATGTCTGTGAGGTAATAACCGGTACATAATACAGATAATACAGCGTCTGTGAGGTAATAACCAGTACATAATACAGATAATACAGTGTCTGTGAGGTAATAACCGGTACATAATACAGATAATACAGTGTCTGTAAGGTAATAACCGGTACATAATACAGATAATACAGTGTCTGTAAGGTAATAACTGGTACATAATACAGATAATACAGTGTCTGTAAGGTAATAACTGGTACATAATACAGATAATACAATGTCTGTGAGGTAATAACCAGTACATAATACAGATAATACAATGTCTGTGAGGTAATAACCAGTACATAATACAGATAATACAGCGTCTGTAAGGTAATAAATGGTACATAATACAGATAATACAATGTCTGTAAGGTAATAACTGGTACATAATACAGATAATACAATGTCTGTAAGGTAATAACCAGTACATAATACAGATAATACAATGTCTGTGAGGTAATAACCAGTACATAATACAGATAATACAGTGTCTGTGAGGTAATAACCGGTACATAATACAGATAATACAGTGTCTGTAAGGTAATAACTAGTACATAATACAGATAATACAATGTCTGTGAGGTAATAACCGGTACATAATACAGATAATACAATGTCTGTAAGGTAATAACCGGTACATAATACAGATAATACAGTATCTGTGAGGTAATAACCGGTACATAATACAGTGTCTGTGAGGTAATAACCGGTACATAGTACAGATAATACAGCATCTGTGAGGTAATAACTGGTACATAATACAGATAATACAAATTCTGTGAGGTAATAACCGGTACATAATACAGATAATACAGTGTCTGTGAGGTAATAAATGGTACATAATACAGATAATACAATGTCTGTGAGGTAATAACCGGTACATAATACTGTGTCTGTGAGGTAATAACCGGTACATAATACAGATAATACAGTGTCTGTGAGGTAATAACACTAATTACTAGTGATAGTAAAGGATATGGTGTAGATAATACAGTGTCTGTGAGGTAATAACCGGTACATAATACAGATAATACAGTATCTGTGAGGTAATAACCAGAGTACATAATACAGATAATACAGTGTCTGTGAGGTAATAACCGGTACATAATACAGATAATACAATGTCTGTGAGGTAATAACCGGTACATAATACAGATAATACAGCGTCTGTGAGGTAATAACCAGTACATAATACAGATAATACAGTGTCTGTGAGGTAATAACTGGTACATAATACAGATAATACAGATAATACAATGTCTGTAAGGTAATAACCGGTACATAATACAGATAATACAATGTCTGTAAGGTAATAACCAGTACATAATACAGATAATACAGTGTCTGTGAGGTAATAACCGGTACATAATACAGATAATACAGTGTCTGTGAGGTAATAACCGGTACATAATACAGTGTCTGTGAGGTAATAACTAGAGTTGAGCGAACACCTGAATGTTCGGGTTCGAGAAGTTCGATCCGAACCCGACCCGAACTTCGTCCCGAACCCCATTGAAGTCAATGGGGACCCGAACTTTTGGGCACCAGGAAAGAGCTAGAGGGCTGCAAAAGGCAGCAACATGTAGGTAAATCCCCTGCAAACAAATGTGGATAGGGAAATGAATTAAAATAAAAATAAAAATGACCCAATATCAATTGGACAGAGGTCCCATAGCAGAGAATCTGGCCTTATGTCAGCGCAGAATCAGTCTTCATGTCATAGCAGAGAATCAGGCTTCACGTCACCCACCACTGGAACAGGCCACTGTCACACATTTAGGCCCAGGCACCCAGGCAGAGGAGAGAGGTCCCGTAACAGAGAATCTGGCCTTATGTCAGCGCAGAATCTGTCTTCATGTCATAGCAGAGAATCAGGCTTCACGTCACCCACCACTGGAACAGGCCACTGTCACACATTTAGGCCCAGGCACCCAGGCAGAGGAGAGAGGTCCCGTAACAGAGAATCTGGCTTCATGTCAGCACAGAATCAGGATTCATGTCATAGCAGAGAATCAGGCTTCACGTCACCCACCACTGGAACAGGCCACTGTCACACATTTAGGCCCCGGCACCCAGGCAGAGGAGAGGTTCATTCAACTTTGGGTTGCCCCGCAATATAATGGTAAAATGAAATTAAAAATAGTATTGAATGAGGAAGTGCCCTGGAGTAGAATAATATATGGTTAAGGGGAGGTAGTTAATGTCTAATCTGCACAAGGGATGGACAGGTCCTGTGGGATCCATGCCTGGTTCATTTTTATGAACGTCAGCTTGTCCACATTGGCTGTAGACAGGCGGCTGCGTTTGTCTGTAATGACGCCCCCTGCCGTGCTAAATACACGTTCAGACAAAACGCTGGCCGCCGGGCAGGCCAGCACCTCCAAGGCATAAAAGGCTAGCTCTGGCCACGTGGACAATTTGGAGACCCAGAAGTTGAATGGGGCCGAACCATCAGTCAGTACGTGGAGGGGTGTGCACAGGTACTGTTCCACCATGTTAGTGAAATGTTGCCTCCTGCTAACACGTTCCGTATCAGGTGGTGGTGCAGTTAGCTGTGGCGTGGTGACAAAACTTTTCCACATCTCTGCCATGCTAACCCTGCCCTCAGAGGAGCTGGCCGTGACACAGCTGCGTTGGCGACCTCTTGCTCCTCCTCTGCCTTCGCCTTGGGCTTCCACTGCTTCCCCTGTGACATTTGGGAATGCTCTCAGTAGCGCGTCTACCAACGTGCGCTTGTACTCGCGCATCTTCCTATCACGCTCCAGTGTAGGAAGTAAGGTGGGCACATTGTCTTTGTACCGGGGATCCAGCAGGGTGGCAACCCAGTATTCCGCACACGTTAAAATGTGGGCAACTCTGCTGTCGTTGCGCAGGCACTGCAGCATGTAGTCGCTCATGTGTGCCAGGCTGCCCAGAGGTAAGGACAAGCTGTCCTCTGTGGGAGGCGTATCGTCATCGTCCTGTGTTTCCCCCCAGCCACGCACCAGTGATGGGCCCGAGCTGCGTTGGGTGCCACCCCGCTGTGAACATGCTTCATCCTCATCCTCCTCCTCATCCTCGTCCTCCAGTAGTGGGCCCTGTCTGGCCACATTTGTACCTGGCCTCTGGTGTTGCAAAAAACCTCCCTCTGAGTCACTTTGAAGAGACTGGCCTGAAAGTGCTAAAAATGACCCCTCTTCCTCCTGGGCCACCTCCTCTTCCATCATCGCCCTAAGAGTTTTCTCAAGGAGACATAGAAGTGGTATTGTAACGCTGATAACGGCGTCATCGCCACTGGCCATGTTGGTGGAGTACTCGAAACAGCGCAACAGGGCACACAGGTCTCGCATGGAGGCCCAGTCATTGGTGGTGAAGTGTGTCTGATCCGCAGTGCGACTGACCCGTGCGTGCTGCAGCTGAAACTCCACTATGGCCTGCTGCTGCTCGCACAGTCTGTCCAGCATATGCAAGGTGGAGTTCCACCTGGTGGGTACGTCGCATATGAGGCGGTGAGCGGGAAGGCCGAAGTTACGCTGTAGCGCAGACAGGCGAGCAGCGGCAGGGTGTGAACGCCGGAAGCGCGAACAGACGGCCCGCACTTTATGCAGCAGCTCTGACATGTCGGGGTAGTTGCGAATGAACTTCTGCACCACCAAATTCAGCACATGCGCCAGGCAAGGGATGTGCGTCAAACCGGCTAGTCCCAGAGCTGCAACGAGATTTCGCCCATTATCGCACACCACCAGGCCGGGCTTGAGGCTCACCGGCAGCAACCACTCGTCGGTCTGTTGTTCTATACCCCGCCACAACTCCTGTGCGGTGTGGGGCCTGTCCCCCAAACATATGAGTTTCAGAACGGCCTGCTGACGTTTACCCCGGGCTGTGCTGAAGTTGGTGGTGAAGGTGTGTGGCTGACTGGATGAGCAGGTGGAAGAAGAGGAGGAGGAAGCTGAGTAGGAGGAGGAGGAGACAGGAGGCAAAGAATGTTGCCCTGCGATCCTTGGCGGCGGAAGGACGTGCGCCAAACAGCTCTCCGCCTGGGGCCCAGCCGCCACTACATTTACCCAGTGTGCAGTTAGGGAGATATAGCGTCCCTGGCCGTGCTTACTGGTCCACGTATCTGTGGTTAGGTGGACCTTGCCACAGATGGCGTTGCGCAGTGCACACTTGATTTTATCGGACACTTGGTTGTGCAGGGAAGGCACGGCTCTCCTGGAGAAGTAGTGGCGGCTGGGAACAACATACTGTGGGACAGCAAGTGACATGAGCTGTTTGAAGCTGTGTGTGTCCACCAGCCTAAATGACAGCATTTCATAGGCCAGTAGTTTAGAAATGCTGGCATTCAGGGCCAGGGATCGAGGGTGGCTAGGTGGGAATTTACGCTTTCTCTCAAATGTTTGTGAGATGGAGAGCTGAACGTTGCCGTGTGACATGGTTGAGATGCTTGGTGACGCAGGTGGTGGTGTTGGTGGTACATCCCATGTTTGCTGGGCGGCAGGTGCCAACGTTCCTCCAGAGGCGGAGAAAGAGGCCGAGGCGGCGGCAGCAGCAGCAGAAGAGGCCGAGGCGGCAGCAGCAGAAGAGGTATCAGGGGGAGCCTGAGTGACTTCTTTGTTTTTAAGGTGTTTACTCCACTGCAGTTCATGCTTTGCATGCAGGTGCCTGGTCATGCAGGTTGTGCTAAGGTTCAGAACGTTAATGCCTCGCTTCAGGCTCTGATGGCACAGCGTGCAAACCACTCGGGTCTTGTCGTCAGCACATTGTTTGAAGAAGTGCCATGCCAGGGAACTCCTTGAAGCTGCCTTTGGGGTGCTCGGTCCCAGATGGCGGCGGTCAGTAGCAGGCGGAGTCTCTTGGCGGCAGGTGTTCTGATTTTGCCCACTGCTCCCTCTTTTGCTACGCTGTTGGCTCGGTCTCACCACTGCCTCTTCCTCCGAACTGTGAAAGTCAGTGGCACGACCTTCATTCCATGTGGGGTCTAGGACCTCATCGTCCCCTGCATCGTCTTCCACCCAGTCTTGATCCCTGACCTCCTGTTCAGTCTGCACACTGCAGAAAGACGCGCAGTTGGCACCTGTGTTTCGTCATCATCAGAGACGTGCTGAGGTGGTATTCCCATGTCCTCATCATCAGGAAAAATAAGTGGTTGTGCGTTAGTGCATTCTATCTCTTCCACCCCTGGGGAAGGGCTAGGTGGATGCCCTTGGGAAACCCTGGCAGCAGAGTCTTCAAACAGCATAAGAGACTGCTGCATAACTTGAGGCTCAGACAGTTTCCCTGATATGCATGCGGGTGATGTGACAGACCGATGGGCTTGGTTTTCAGGCGCCATCTGTGCGCTTTCTGCAGAAGACTGGGTGGGAGATAATGTGAACGTGCTGGATCCACTGTCGGCCACCCAATTGACTAATGCCTGCACCTGCTCAGGCCTTACCATCCTTAGAACGGCATTGGGCCCCACCAAATATCGCTGTAAATTCTGCTGGCTACTGGGACCTGAGGTAGTTGGTTCACTAGGACGTGTGGCTGTGGCAGAACGGCCACATCCTCTCCCAGCACCAGAGGGTCCACTAACACCACCACCACCATGTCCACGTCCGCGTCCCTTATTAGATGTTTTCCTCATTGTTCCCGTTCACCACAATTTTGAGAATGGCAAATTTGGGAATGGTTTTTCAACCCAGAAAAAAAAGTGTGCTTTTACGGTCACTACAAATAACTTGACCAGCTAAAACAGTACAGATTTGGTTAAATAGAGATGTGAGGCCTGTTTTTTTTTGCGCTGTGTGACAGGTATAGGTTTAATCACAGAATCAGATTTCTATCAGCACGCTAGCGTGTGTCTTAGGTTTTTCTGAATGACACTATCACTAGCTTCAATGTAAGATATTCTTTTTGGGATAGATTCCAAGTAGGCCTCAAATACCAGAAACTAGTTATTTTGAGAATGGCAAATTTGGGAATGGTTTTTCAACCCAGAAAAAAAAGTGTGCTTTTACGGTCACTACAAATAACTTGACCAGCTAAAACAGTACAGATTTGGTTGAATAGAAATGTCAGGTCTATTTTTTAGGCGCTGGGTGACAGGCTCAACTTGCCCCTGATGTAATATATGGCCAAAAAATAACCACACTGTTGATGGTTAAATGCACTTGGGTGACACAGGCTCAACTTGCCCCTGATGTAGTATATGGCCAAAAAATAACCACACTGTTGATGGTTAAATGCACTTGGGTGACACAGGCTCAGCCTGCACCAGATGTAGTATATGGCCAAAAAATAATCAGACTGTCGATGGTTAAATGCACTTCGGTGACACAGGCTCAGCCTGCAGCTGATGTAGTATATGGCCAAAAAATAACCAGACTGTTGATGGTTAAATGCACTTCGGTGACACAGGCTCAGCCTGCAGCTGATGTAGGATATAGCACAAAATAACCACACTATCGATGGTTAAATACACTTGGTGATAGCTTGTGCTGGCGCACCACAAGTCACAAAATGGCCGCCGATCACCCCAGAAAAAAAGTGATCTAAAAACGCTCTGGGCAGCCTCAAAAAAGTGAGCAAGTCAATAATAGCACTTCAATGATCCACAGCTGGAGATCGATCACAGAATGAAGTCTTTTGGAGGAGTTAATCTGCCTAATCTCGCCCTAACAGCAGCAGCAACCTCTCCCTACACTGATCAGAGCAGAGTGACGTGCGGCGCTACGTGACTCCAGCTTAAATAGAGGCTGGGTCACATGCTGCACTGGCCAATCACAGCCATGCCAATAGTAGGCATGGCTGTGATGGCCTCTTGGGGCAAGTAGTATGACGCTTGTTGATTGGCTGCTTTGCAGCCTTTCAAAAAGCGCCAAGAAAGAGCCGAACACCGAACCCGGACTTTTACGAAAATGTTCGGGTTCGGGTCCGTGTCACGGACACCCCAAAATTCGGTACGAACCCGAACTATACAGTTCGGGTTCGCTCATCCCTAGTAATAACCGGAACATAATACAGATAATACAGTGTCTGTAAGGTAATAAATGGTACATAATACAGATAATACAGTATCTGTGAGGTAATAACCGGTACATAATACAATGTCTGTGAGGTAATAACCGGTACATAATACAGATAATACAGTGTCTGTAAGGTAATAACTGGTACATAATACAGATAATACAATGTCTGTGAAGTAATAACCGGTACATAATACAGATAATACAGCGTCTGTAAGGTAATAACCGGTACATAATACAGTGTCTGTGAGGTAATAACCGGTAAATAATACAGATAATACAGGGCCTGTGAGGTAATAACCGATACATAATACAGTGTCTGTGAAGTAATAACCTGTACATAATACAGTGTCTGTGCGGTAATAACCGGTAGATAATACAGTGTCTGTGAGGTAAAAACCGGTACATAATACTGTGTCTGTGAGGTAAAAACCGGTACATAATACAGATAATACTGTGTCTGTGAGGTAAAAACCGGTACATAATACAGATAATACAATGTCTGTGAGGTAATACTCGATACATAATACAATGTCTGTGAGGTAATGGTACATAATACAGATAATACAGTGTCTGTGAGGTAATAACACAGTATAATTCTTATAAGATGGCGTCTGTGAGGTAATAACATAGTATAATGCTGATAAGATGGCGTCTGTGAGGTAATAACGCAGTATATACAGATGAGAGGGTGCCTGTGAGGAATAACATTCTAATGCTAATAAGATGGTGTCTGTGAGGTAGTAACGCAGTGTATTGCTGATAAGATTGTGTCTTTGAGGTAATAACACAGTATAATGCTGATAAGATGGCGTCTGTGAGGTAATCACACAATATAATGCTGATAAGATGGCGTCTGTGATGTAATAACACAGTATAATATTAATAAGATGGCATCTGTGAGGTAGTAACACAGTATAATGCTGATAAGATGGCGTCTGTGAGGTAATCACACAATATAATGCTGATAAGATGGCGTCTGTGAGGTAATAACACAGTATAAGGCTCCATTCACACGTCCGTGGTGTGTTGCGGATCCGCAACACACCCGCCCGGCACCCTTATAGAAATGCCTATTCTTGTCCGCAGCTGCGGACAAGAATAGGACATGCTCAATCTTTTGCGGAGGTGGGGCCCAGAAGATCGGGGCTGCGCTCTGCAAATGCGGATGCGAACAGCACACTGTGTGCTGTCCGCATCCATTCCGTCCCCATAGAAAATTAATGGGTCCGCACCCGTTCCGCAAAATTGCGGAACGGATGCGGACCCATTTGCGGACGTGTGAATGGAGCCTTATGCTGATAAGATGTCGTCTGTGAGGTAGTAACACAGTCTAATGCTGACAAAATGGTGTCTGTTAGGTAATAACAGTATAATGCTGATAAGATGGCGTCTATGAGGTAATAACACAGTATAATGCTGATAAGATGGAATCTATGAGGTAATAACATAATTCAATGCTGATAAGATGGCGTCTGTGAGGTAACAACACAGTATAATGCTAATAAGATGGCGTCTGTGAGTTAATAACGCAGTATATACTGGGGAGAGGGTGCCTGTGAGGAATAACATTCTAATGCTGATAAGGTGGTGTCTGTGAGGTAATAACACACTATAATGCTGATAACATGGTGTCTCTGATGTATTAACACAGTATGCTTAAAAGATGGTGTTTGAGGTAATAACACAGTATAATGCTTATAAGATGGCGTCTGTGAGGTAATAACACAGTATAATGCTGGTAAAATGGGTTCTGTGAGGTAATAACACATTATAATGCTGATAAGATGGTGTATGTGAGGTAATAACACAGTATAATGCTGATAATATGTCGTCTGTGAGGTAATAAGACATTATAATGCTGATAAGATGTCGTCTGTGAGGTAATAACACATTATAATGCTGATAAGATGTCGTCTATGAGATAGTAGCACAGTATAATGCTAAGATGGCATCTGTGAGGTATTAACATAATATAATGCTGATAAAATGGCGTCTGTGAGGTAGTAACATAGCATAATGCTGAAAAGATGGCGTCTGTGAGGTAATAAAACAGTATAATGCTGATAAGATGGCGTTTGTGAGGTAATAACACAGTATAATGCTGATAAGATGGCGTCTGGGAGGTAATAACACAGTATAATGCTGATAAGATGTCGTCTGTGAGGTAATACATTAAAATGCTGATAAGATGTCGTCTGTGAGGTAATACATTAAAATGCTGATAAGATGGTGTCTGTGAGGTAGTAATGCAGTGTATTGCTGATAAGATGTTGTCTGTGAGGTAATAACACAGTATAATGCTGATAAGATGTTGTCTGTGAGGTAATAACACATTATAATGCTGATAAGATGGTGTCTTTGAGGTAATAACACAGTATAATGCTGATAAGATGGCGTCTGTGAGGTTATAACACAGTATAATGCTGATAAGATGGTGTCTTTGAGGTAATAACACATCATAATGCTGATAAGATGGCACCTGTGAGGTAATAACACAGTATAATGCTGATAAGATGGCGTCTGTGAGGTAATAACGCAGTATATACAGATGAGAGGGTGCCTGTGAGGTTATAACACAGTATAATGCTGATAAGATGGCGTCTGTGAGGTAATAACATAGTATAATGTTGATAAGATGGCGTCTGTGAGGTAATAATGCAGTATATACAGAGGAGAAGGTGCCTGTGAGGAATAATTTTCTAATGCTAATAAGATGGTGTCTGTGAGGTAGTAATGCAGTGTATTGCTGATAAGATGGTTGACTTAAGGAGGTAAGATCTTCTCAGACCACCATACCACCCCGTTTTCCCCTATCCCAATAAAACACATAGTCCGTAATTCTTGGTGGAAAAGGCCATAGCAACCGTTTATTAAAACAGCACTAATAATCAACATCATTTACAAAACCATACATTAATATATTTCAATCAATAAATACAAAACATATCAATACAATGTGCAAACATTTAACTTCTGCGGAAGGATCCTAGAAGGCAACCCTAGCAAGCTGCGATCTTCACTCCACCCATCTTTCCTTTACCCTCGGCCGCACTCGCCGACCCAAGGGCACCAAATCCTCCAAAACCATATATTCCACTACCCCTGTAGGCCTTTTTAGCCCAACAGGAGCCCCCAGCTTTCAGCTTACCGAACCACATGGATGCATGTTCCAACGTGTCATGCACCTACTAAACATAGTATTGCCTTCCAGGACCCCCCGTTAACCTGCCATCGACGACCATAGGAGACACCTCACCTATGGACGTCCCGCCACACCCTGTACGCTGACTCCAGGCCATCCTGAAGCCCCAGCGCCCACAAATCCGTGCCGATCTCATTAAGATGCACCCCATCCGACCTGAGGAATTGAGGCGAAGCCACCTCCAACTCCCTGTGCCGAACCACAAAACCACCCTGCCGCCGAACGAAGCGCCCCACTTCCTTATTCAATTTTGCTCGGGCCTTGTTGATTCGGTCCACTGACCTCGCAAAACGCCACGCGCTCCTCGCTACCACCTCCGACCACACAACCAACAAATCCGGGAACTCCTCCATCAGACGCAACAGATCCAATTTGATGTCCCTAATGACATCCCTCGAGCGACGAACACCTAAGTCATTCCCACCCACATGCAAAACAACAATGTCCGGGCACCTGTCCAAGGAGGCAAAAGCATGGAATTCAGGCAACACGCGCCCCCACAACATACCCCGCAAACCTATCCACCGGACCTGCAACTCGTCCGGCTGGAAACCTAACTGCCGACCGCTCCTCCGCACATCAGCTCTCAACGCACCCCAGTATACATAGGAATGACCGAAAATCCACGCCAAACAAGAACGCAAACCTGAAAACAAACAAAAGAAACAAACAGTGACCCAACAGGCTATTAATGATTCACTGACACACAGATCCCCCACGCAACACACCTATATCACAACATGTGCGGGCGAATATAAGAACGAAAACACGCAGACTCCCACCGGCCAATCCGCATAATGACATCTTCACCCAAACCCCATCTGGCAGCCTCCGTCGCCGCGCCAATACGAAAAGAATGTGACGCAAACTCACTCGCCACATAACCTGCCGCTGTCAAACACTTCCGGAAGACCGCCACAAACTGATAACGCGACAAAGCCGAGCCATCCGCATGAACCAGCAACACATCCCCCCCACTCGGCCGAAGCAACAAAAAATCCTCCAAACAACGCACAGGACACACCACAGAACCCGGCAGAGGCCGCAACACAATGCACACACCCCTACCCACCTGGTCCGTTTTGGACTTCCGCAAAACACACCGCAAACCCCCTTCATAAACACTTACATCCTCCCGCAACAAGCCACCCCACCGCACACGACTAGCAGCCACCAGTTCCGAAACCCGAAATGCCCCAAAGAAAGCCAAGGAAAAAGCTGCTCTAAACAAACACACCTCATACCAAGACTTACACACGCTCCCCGCCCGATCCCACAACAACTGCAAAATCTGAAAAGAAACAGGACGACGGGAATCCTTCCTCACCACACTGCGACGATACCCTTTTAACGCCTGCCGCACCAAAAAACTCCGGGATACATCCGCCAAACCCCTCATTCGCAACCAAAAGGCTACCGCCGCCACCCTCTTAGCCGCCACCGAAAAAGATAAACCATCGCTAAACGACATTCCCACAAAATAAACCAGCAACGAGTGAAAATCCTCCACCCCTCTGCAACCCCCCACCTGCTCCATCAAACGTTCCCACTGCGACCACACCAAAGAATAAGCCGACCACGTACTGCTACTCACGGACCGCTGCACCAGATCTAACGAGACCCCAAGGCCACGCTCCAGAGCCACTGAGGACACCGCAGACCCGTCATCTCCGCGCCCGGAACCAAGCTGCGAAAACGATCCCACTGAAAACGAGAAAGAGCATCAGCGATGGAATTATCAACCCCAGGTACATGAACTGCTACAAAACACGCATTCAACTTCAGACCGTTCAAAACCAAATGACGAAGTAAACGCACCACCGGGGGCGAATTTGCCGACTGACTATTCACCGCCTGCACCACCCCTAAATTGTCACAACAAAAACGCACCCGCTTATTCCTCAACAAATCCCCCCACAACTCAGTAGCCAAAACGATAGGGAACAATTCCAACAAGGCCAAGTTCCCAAGGAAACCAGCAACCCTCCACTCCTCAGGCCAAGCCCCCGCACTCCACTGTCCCTGACAAAAAGCCCCATAACCACACGAACCAGACGCGTCCGTAAACAACTCCAAGTCCACATTAAAAACGGGCGACTCCATCCACACCGAACGGCCGTTAAACTCCCTTAAAAAACTCTCCCATACCTCCAAATCTGCACGCACTTCCGCCGACAACCGCACAAAATGAAACGGGGCCTTCACACCAGCGGTGGCCATAGACAAGCGTCTACAAAAAACGCGACCCATAGGCAAAATCCTACAGGCAAAATTCAACTTTCCCAACACGGACTGTACCCGTCTAAGCTGCGCCTTCCTAGCATTCCGCAGCCAACCCACTTCACAACGTAAGTCCTCCACCTTATCCAAAGGCAAACGACACTCCATAGCCACGCTGTCAATCTCAATACCCAAGAACTTCACCAATGTAGCCGGACCCTCCGTTTTCTCACGCGCCAACGGAACCCCAAAACTCGCAGACAATCGCTCCATGGTATGCAACAAAACCGAACACACCCTGGACCCTGCCGGCCCTAAAAACAAAAAATCATCAAGGTAATGCAGCACAGAACTCCATCCCGCCTCCTGCCGCACTACCCATTCCAAAAAAGAACTAAACGTTTCAAACAACGAGCACGAGATCGCACATCCCATAGGCAAACAACAATCCACAAAAAACTGCCCATCCCATTTAAAACCAAGCAAACGAAAACTATCCGGGTGAATAGGTAGCAAGCGAAACGCCGCCTCGATATCCGTCTTTGCTAACAATGCACCCTGCCCAAAACGACGCACCCACCGAACCGCCTCATCAAATGACGTATAAGACACAGAGCATAACTCATCGTCAATCCCATCATTCACAGAACACCCCGCCGGGTAAGACAAATCATGAATAAGCCGAAATTTGCCAGGCTCCTTCTTCGGGACCAACCCCAAAGGCGAAACCCACAAATCCGGCAACGGACAATCGAGAAAAGGGCCCACCACCCTCCCGGGTGACACCTCCTTCGCAATTTTTTCGGAAACCACCTCCGGCCGCTGCAATGCCGAGGACAAATTACGCACCGCAACCCCCACTCCTACTGCCGAACATGGAATCCTAAAGCCATCCCGAAACCCCGCCAACAATAAAGCTGCCGCCTCCCTATTTGGATATGTCTCTAGAAAGGGCCCCATCACGTCCACCCTCACCGGGGTCACCCCTCTTCTGCGCAGCCTCAAATCCCTTCCCCCTACCACGCTTGAAGCACCGCGCAAAACTGTGGGCACCGCCACAACCGGAGCACTCATGTTTAAACCGACATTCCGACAGGTACTTGCAGTGACCCTCATTGAACTGCCAGCAACAACCTCTCCTGACTCCTCCTGCTGTCTCTGACGCCGAGGAACCCCCGGCTGCCCCACGAAAGGGCTGGCTCACCCCTTTTGGCGCCGTCATCAAACGCATCCACAGACCTATGTCCTTATGGTCCCACCGAATGCTAGGCCTGACCGCCTTCCTCTGACGAAACTGCTCATCATACCTGAGCCACGCCACACCTCCATACGTCCGATACGCCTCCCCTATCGCGTCCATGTAGCAAAAAAGAGCCGAACAATACTCCGGCGCCTTTTCACCCACCACACTAGCCAGAATAGCAAAGGCTTGCAACCAATTCAAAAAGGTACGTGGAATCAGCCTATATCTCCGCTTCTCCTCCTCCTCCTTCTTACTCTCATCTGGCTTCACCCTATCCAATTGAAACTTGTCCAACGGAAGCAACGAAAATATCTCCACATACTCGTCCTTCCAAATCTTCTCCCTGACCTCAGCCTTCAAGTGAGCCCCCAACGGCCCCTCAAAGCACACATAAACTTCACCCTTAGCAGCATCCGCCAGCCTAACATTCTCCCCAGCACCTTGACTACCTCCACTCCCGACAACTGCTACCGCCGACGTCCCCCCCCCGACTGCAGGAGAGCCCCCCACACCAGCTGCAACCAACCGCTCACCGTCCACAACCGCAGGCGCAGCAGCCCATACTGCAGCCGGAGACGACACAGCCCCAGATTTCCAATGAGACAACAAAGTCCACATACCCGCCAATAACTCCCGCGCTAACCCGTCCTCACCAGCCTGCACCCCCCCCACCCCCACTCCAGAATCTCGCCCCGACGTCCTCTCACCTGGCTGTCCCTGGGGCGTCCTCCCAGCAGCCGCCGACCGCACCGTAGCACCACTCTGCGATGATTCCACCGACACTCTGGACGTCGAGGGACATGCGCCGACTGCATCACCCGTCTGATCCTCGGTCTCCCACGCCTCCTGGCTGACTTCTCCGTCTTCTAGCGCCTGTTCCTCCACGAAACCCCCGCCATAGTCCAAGTGGCGTGGCTGCGACACGATCACCTCCCCGCAGGCAGGCCCACCTCCCGGCGGCCGCAGACTCTGGTCGTCTTCCCCTTCAATATCACTAAACTCCGGCTCCACGGATGTCCCACCGTGAGCCGCAAATGCACGTCCCTCAGAAACAGTGTCTAACCGCTGCACTGGGGATGAAGCAAGGCCCAGGCCCCCAGCCAGCGTGCTCATCTGTACGTTGCTGCCTGGCACACAAGTACCAGCAGGTGGCGATAGTCCCGATCTCACACTCTGCAGCTGCGCAGTAGACCCAGGCCTCCGGCCGGAAGACCGAGACCGTGACGCTGCCGGCAACCTTCTGGCTGATTCCACCGCCGCTGGGCCCCTGCGAGCCGAACGCACAGCCGCAACATCCGCACTTCCTGCCTCCACGCCACCGCCAACTGCCAGCACCAGCCGCGATGCCTCCCGCCTCGTCCGGATGGAAGTATTCGCCGCCCGGCCCTCACCTGGGGTAAGTGAAGCCGCGTCCTCCCGCCTGCTCCTCAAACGACCACCGCCAGACACCTGGGCACTGCTACTACGCCGGGCCGCGCACACCGGGCCCCGACTAACAGCCCTGCCGACTCCGCTCACTGGCACCCTAACCGGCGACCGCGACCTACCACCGCTGCGCAAATCGCATGCGACCGCTCTACGCTGCGACGGATTCCTTCCGCTGCGACGGCCGGCAGAAGCACTTGCTGCAGCCGGCGCCAGCGGAGGGTTCCTAGCAGGGCTCCTAAGTTGACGCCGCGCTCGAGGGGTCACCTCCGGGCTCAAACGCTCCGGCGGTACCGACCGCCTAGCCCTCACTCTCCTACCCGCAACTGCCGGAGGCACAGTAGGTGTCCCCCCAGCCGCTTGCAAACTACTGACCAGCCACTCTGAACCGTGTCGCTCTGCTGCTGCCCGCACTGCCACCAGCAATTCCTCTAAAGACGCTAAGCTCGCCATGCCCCAAACGCTCGCCTGCACACCGCAACTCTCAAACGAATAATGACCTCCGGTGCCGCCCCTCCCCCTCTACCCAGCATATAAACGGCCCGCGAAAACTGACGCAACACCCCTTACTCCTCCCCGGCCCAGCTCCACCCCCCCCCATGAAAATTAACCCTATCCTGGTCTGCTACTTACCCCTCAGTCAACTATCACTGCGCTACGCCTGCGCCTCGCTCCGTTGTCCTGAGTCTTTGAGGTAATAACACAGTATAATGCTGATAAGATGGCGTCTGTGAGGTTATAACACAGTATAATGCTGATAAGATGGTGTCTTTGAGGTAATAACACAGTATAATGCTGATAAGATGGCGTCTGTGAGGTAATCACACAATATAATGCTGATAAGATGGTGTCTGTGATGTAATAACAGTATTATGCTGATAAGATGTCATCTGTGAGGTAATAACGCATTATAATGCTGATAAGATGGCGTCTGTGAGGTAATAACATAGTATAATGCTGATAAGATGGTGTCTGTGAGGTAATAACGCAGTATATACAGATGAGAGGGTGCCTGTGAGGAATAACATTCTAATGCTAATAAGATGGTGTCTGTGAGGTAGTAACGCAGTGTATTGCTGATAAGATGGTGTCTTTGAGGAAATAACACAGTATAATGCTGATAAGATGGCGTCTGTGAGGTAATCACACAATATAATGCTGATAAGATGGTGTCTGTGAGGTAATCACACAGTATAATGCTGATAAGATGGCGTCTGTGAGGTTATAACACAGTATAATGCTGATAAGATGGCGTCTGTAAGGTAGTAACGCAGTGTAATGCTGATAAGATGGTGTTTTTGAGGTAATAACATAGTATAATGCTGATAAGATGGCGCCTGTAAGGTAGTAACGCAGTGTAATGCTGATAAGATGGTGTCTTTGAGGTAATAACACAGTATAATGCTGATAAGATGG